>NW_020954559.1:24546520-24568197 GCF_900497805.2 Vombatus ursinus | reverse complement strand
CCACATCCAACCACAATTCTGGGGGACCAATGATGGGGCATGTCACTCATCTCCTGAAAGAGATCTCTGTGCAAGAGGTAGGGAGAGAAAATAAATGGTCATTAATTGGAAAAAAAAATAGATGCTTATTGAATTGAATTAATTTGAACTCATGAAACTTCTCACTATCAGAATGGTACAGAAGGAAGAACACTAGATTAGAGTTAGAGGGCATAGGTTTGAGACTCTCTTTACCCGATGTGATCATGGGCAAGTCACTTAATCTCTCCAGGCTTTGGTGTCTTCATCTATGGAAGGGGGTGGTGGTGTTGGACTAGATTAGCGGTGACAAACTCGTATATAAATAGAGGATACTAATCTGTACATACAAATCCTTGTAGATCACATATTGACTTAGTTTTAAAATGTAACATTATCTATATTTTATTACATTTTTATCTATTTTGTTAAATGTTTTCCAATTACATTTTAATCTTGTTTGGGCTGCGCTCAGGAGCATTGTGGTTCACGTATGGCTCTGGGCCATATGCTTGATACCTCTAGGCTAGAATGATCTCTAAGACCCCTGCTAGCTTTGAATCTGTGATGCCATGACATCAGAGTCAGTGAACTTGCGAGGGTACCACAATGATGTAAGTCTACCTACTTGAGTGGTCCTGTCCATATAATACCTCAGCTCTCGGATTTGAATGGAAGTCCTATTACTTTGGGAACAGCTAGGTGGCAAGAGTGGTTAGACTGCTGGTTTTGGTGAAGAATCCTGCTACTTTCCTGTGTAACTTTGGACAAAAGATTTTGCCTCTCTGGGCCTCAGTTTCCTAATTTTTAAAATGAGAGTGTTAGACTAGATGACATCTAAGGTTCCTTCTATCTGTAAATCTATGATTCTATGTCAAAATTAAGTTCTTTTTCCAATACACTCAGGAGTATACTTGAGACGGCTCAAACAGCCCTTGAGAGCCAATTGTTAAGTTTTTAGTGTGAGCATGTACACATCAGAAATTGGCAAATGCTACAGATCAGGGCTTGATTTATTGTTTTGTTGATTATCTGGACTTAAGAAACTAATGGAAGAAATGTTGATAATGCAGATTAAACTGAAAAGTATATGACATGGGCAGTTTTTTATTTTTGTTTCAGAGAGCCAGTTGTTAAACATTAACTACAGAACTCCTGATAAACCAGAACTGAACAAATCTATATACACAAGAAAAATTATTCCCTCCAGATGTACAATACCTATACCTTAGCTCTCTTAAAGGAGGATTATGGTTAGTGTGTATTCAAAATGAGCTGGCTGCTACAGACAGGTTTATATCTGCAACTTCCTTACACTTTTTCTAGACAAATAGAAGAAAGTTTCTCAGTCAATTACTTGCATCCAGAAGCGATTTTTTTCTTCTCATATCTTGCTTGAACTCTTGGCTGGATGGCAGAAATGGGGTTGAGAGAGGATTTTCTCCATTCTTCTGATCAGAGCTGGAAGGTACCTTAAAGGTCAATTCTTTGAACCTCCTCCTTTTACAGATGAGGAAACCAAGGCTCAGTGACTTGCCCAAGGTCACCCAAGTGAGTTTGGATAGGAAACCAGGACCTCTGACTCTAAGTCCAGTGTTCTTTTCACTAGACTGCCTTCTCCTTCAAAAATGGACCTTGGATTTAAAGCTGGAAGGGTTCTCAGAAACCAGACAGTCTAATGCCCACATCTGGTGGATGACAAAATTGAGACCCAAAGACATTAAATGGCTTGTCAAAGTATTAGACATGGAATTTGAAACCAGGTTCTTCTGAGCCTATGCTCTTTGAACTGTACTTGAGTTGAAGGAAAAAGGAAAGATGGGCAATTACTTCCTGGATGCAAAGGATAGAAGCCAGTTGAAAACGAACTACTATCAGTTGAATTTTGGGTTTTTCAGCCTCAGAAGGGTTCAGAATTCAGAATTCCTACTTATTGTATATTCTGGCAAGTGGTCTAGAATTCCTACTTATTGTATACTCTGGCAAGTGGTCTAGTTTATCTATTAACAACTAGCTCCAGGAATAACTACTTTTTATGTTGTGATTTCATCAAAATAAACTTGTGAGGCAGAAGTATCATATTATTATTCTCATTTTAGAGAAAGGGAGACTGAAGTTAAGAGATATTAAAATTGGCATTGATCACATGGCTAGTAAGTAGGAGAGCCAGGACTTGAACCTACGTCTTCTGACTTTAAGTGTAGAATGCATGCCACTGTACCATATTGGCTCTGTATCAAATTATGCTCAGAGGAAAGATGAGTGATTATGTGATATAAAATTTAGAGTCCAAGGTGGGTCTGTGGATAGAGCACTGGGTCTGGAGTCAGGAAGACCTGCCTTCAATTCTGGTTTCAGATACTTATTAGCCCTAGTCACTAGTGTGGCCGTGGGCAAGTCATTTAACCTTTGCTTGTCTCAGTTTCCTTAACTGAAAAATGAGGATAATAACAGCACCTCCCTTGGTGTGTGTGTGTGTGTGTGTGTGTGTGTGCACGTGCACAGCTAGGTGGCACAGTGGATAGAGCACTGGCTCTGGAGTCAAGAGGACCTAAGTTCAAATATGGCCTCAGGCACTTACTAGCTGTGTGACCCTGGGCAAGTCACTTAACCCTGATTGCCTCAAAAAAAAAAAAAAAAGAATAACACATATACCTCACAGGGTTGTTGTGAGGATCAAATGAGATAATATTTGTAAAGCACTTAGCCCGATGCCTGGCACATATTAAGCACTATGTAAATACATCTTACCTACTCTCTTCCCCCTCCTCTCTTTTGAGGAGTACCAAGTTAATTCTAGATTCATTAAGAAGTCTAGATGTTGTCCAACACAGATTGCCAAAAAAGAGTTTAAAGGAATTTGATTTAAAGCCAATGACAAAATCAGAAATAAGTGAAGGGGGTGGGGGTAGGAAGGCTATCTGAGGTGGACGGTATAGGGTGGTAAAACTAATCTCTAGTGAATATAATTATGTTAATAAATCTGTATCTGACTTCTCATTTGGGTAAACAGGATTTTCCATCTCTTGCCCTCACCTACACCCCCAATGTGAGATACTATCATTAGGAAGAAATCAGATATTCTTTGAAGGATGTCCAGGGCGAGGGAAAATAAGAAAAGGAGGAGCAGTGAGAAAAATTTTAAAGAGAGAATTTTTAGTTGGAGAAGGTTTGGACTCCTTGGGGGACGCTGAGAAGTTAAACTGGTCTTGTCCAGGAAACCAAGAGAGTTTAGGTTCAGGAGGCAGTATGATTTAATGGCAAGATTGGTAGATTGTAAATCAGGAGATCTGACTATAGTCTCATTAACTACCAGTGTTACTTTATCTCTCTCATCTGTAAAACAAGATCTTAAATTCAATACTGATATCTAGACTAAGTAGGGAATTTGTATGGAAATGTCTCCAAAGCTAGACTTGGTATCAATTCTCTGGTTCTGTGATTACATAACTTGCAGATTGTCTATATTTGTATGTTCCCATCTGTCTGTAATAAAGTACTTTAAGCTGTACCTCCTGCTACACTGATTTAAGTGAACACTGATTCACATACATGTATATTTTGTATAATGTAAACAATGAGTCTACTCATAGTATTCTCTGATTCACTTTTTAAAAATGTACCCAGTACTAGCACTACACAAAAAGTTGGTGTGCCAAAGGAAGCACCTGGATGATATTTAGGCCACTAGCCAGGACACAAAATTGCAAATTATTTTTCATAATAGTGCATCTATACAATGATAGTAATACTATATATAGGAACAGAGGTGGTAGCAAAGTTGAGCTTATTGAATAATAAAGTTCCATGGCTCTAGTGCTGATTGAGCTGCAGGCTGAAGAGTATCTAGGTTCTATCTTCTCCTAAGCTGTTGATTCCCTCTCAGACTTTTATGGTCACCAGTTACTTTTCCCAGGTGGCATTATAGAGTAAGTAAGAGTGAGTCTAGGATGACATTAAGGTTGCAAGCTTGGGTGAGTGGAAGGATGGTGATATCCTCTATGGTAAGATTTGAGGGGAAAAAGGAAAGATATGTTGAATTAAATTGCCTATAGAACATTTAGCTCAAGGAGTCCAAAAGGCAGTTGGTGAAGTGGAACTGTAGCTCAGAAGAGAGACTGGGAATGGACATATAGATCTGGAAATCACCTGCATAGAAATGATAATTGAATCCATGGGAGCTGATGAGATAATAGTAAGATATTAGAGCAAGTAGGTGGTGCAGTAGACAGAGTGCCAGGTTCGAAGTCAGGAAGACTTGAGTTCAAGTCTGGCCTTGGATACTTTCCAGTCATGTGACCCTGGGCAAGTCACTTAACTCTGTTTGCCTCAGTTTTTGTGTCTGAAAAATGGCAGAAGGAAATGGCAAACTACTCCAGTATCTTTGCCAAGAAAACTCCAAATGGGTCATGAAAATCCAGCAAAGGAGACTAAGGAATGGTCAGGCAGAACTAAATCTAGGAGAACATCATAAAAACCCAGAGAGAAGAGGAAAAGGCAACCATCAGTATCAGCACTACAGAGAGGACAAGAAGGATGAGGACTGGAAAAAAGGCCATTAGATTTGGCAATTAAGAAGTCGTTGTAACTTTGATTTTTAAGATTTTTATATTTTACTTTTCTCAATTATATATAAAAACAATTTTAAGATTTATTTTTTTTTAAATTTTGAGTTCTCAACTCTCTCCCTCTCTAACTATCCCTCCCCACTTCCTGAGAAGGCAAGTAATTTGATATAGACTACACACGTACAGTCATGCAAAACATATTTACACATTGCTCATGTTGTAAAAGAAAAGAGGCCAAAAAACCAACAAGAAGAAAAATAAAGTTAAAAAGTAAGCTTCAATCTGCATTCAGTCTCTATCAGCTCTTTCTCTGGAGGTAGACAGCATTTTTTCATCATAAATCCTTTGAAATTGTCTTGGATTATTGTATTGCTGAGAAGAGCTAAGTCATTCAGAGTTGATCATCATACAATGTTGTTCTAATTCTACTCACTTCACTTTGCATCATACGTCTTTTCAGGTTTTTCTGAAAGTATCCTGCTCATCAATTTTTATAGCACAATAGTATTCTGTTACATTCACATACCACAACTTGTTTAGGCTTTCCTCAGGTGATGGGCATCCCTTCAATTTCCAATTCTTTGCCACCAGAAAAGAACTGCTATGAATATTTTTGTGCCTATAGGTACTTTTCCTTTTAAAAAAAAATCTCTTTGAGATAGATACAGACCTAGTAGTGGTAATGCTGGGCCAAAGGGTATACACAGTTTTATAACCCTTTGAGTATAGTTCCAAATTGCCCTACAGAATGGTTGGATTCAGTTTACTACTTTACCAACAGTGCATTAGTGTCCCAATTTTCCCACATCCCCTCCAACATTAATTATTTCCCTTTCCTCTCATATTACCCAATCTGATAGGTGTAAGGTTACTTACACCTCAGAGTTACTTTAATTTGCATTTCTCTAATCAATAGTGATTTTGAAACTTTTTTTTGTGACCATTTATAACTTTGATTTCTTCTTCTGAAAGCCACCTGTTCATATTTTTTGACCATCAGTCAATTGGGGAGTGATTCACATTATAGATTTTACTATGTTCTCTTTATTTAAGAAATGAAGCCTTTATCAGAGAAACTTGCTGTAACTCCTCCCCACCCAGTTTCTTCTTTCTTTCTCATGTTGGCTGCTTTGGATTTGTTTATGTAAAACTTTTTTTAATTTAATGTAATCAAAATTATTCATTTCATTTCCTGTAATGCTCTCTATCTCATTTTGTAATAAATTCTTCCCTTCTCCATAAATCTGACAGGTAAGATATTCCATGCTCCCCTAAATTGCTTATGATTTCACCCTTTATGTACCCAAAATGTACCCATTTTGACCACATTTTGGTATATAGTATGAGATGTTGGTCTATACCTAGCTTTTGCTAAACTGCTTTCCAGTTTTCTCAGCAATTTGTGTCAAATAGTGAGTTCTTGTCCTAAAAGCTTGGATATTTGGGCTCATAAAAAAAAAACAACTAGATGATTGTGATCATTTACTACTGTGTATTGTGTACTTAATCTATTCCACTGATCCACCACTCTATTTCTTAGCCAGTATCAGATTGTTTATTACTGTTTATGTACTATTGTTTAGATGATTACTACATTGTAATACAGTTTGAGATGCAGTACAACTAAGCCACTTTATTTATTTATTTCCTTGATATTCTTGACCTTTTGTTCTTCCAGATGAATTTTATTATTTTTTTCTAGCTCTATAAGATCATTTTTGGTAGTTTGATTGGTATGGCAATGAATAAGTAAATTAACATTATAACTTTGGAAAGAGCAGTTTCTGTTGAGTTATGATGTTGGAATCCAGATTGTTGGAGGGTTTAGAAGATTGAGAGGAGAGGAAGTGGAGACACTGATTATAGATAATTTTATCAAGGAATTTAGCCATACAAGGGAGATGAAATAATGCAGAATAACTATTAGGCATAGTAAGATCAAGAAAGATTTTTTTTAAGGGTGGGGAAGATATTAATGTTTGTAGACATCAAGGAAAGAGTTAATAGATAGCGATTGAAGAGGAGAGGGGGGAATGACAGTAGGATGGTGATATGTTGGAGAAAAGAGGAGGGAAGGGATTAAGTGTCTATGTAGATGGATTGTCATTGTTAAGGAGAAGGGTCACTTCATCAGAGATCGGAGTGAGATAGGAGACAGTAGGAGAAGATATCTGAGTAATATGAGATGAAGAGGAAAAGAAAAGATGGAGTTTTTAGTGAATGGCCTCAATTTTTTCAATTAAGTATGTGGTGTGGTCTTCACCTGAGAGAGTGAAGATAGGGAGTGCCATGCAAGACTTAAGGAGAGACAAAAAGTTATGGAACAGCCACTTTAGAGAACATGATAGAAAATAAGAGAGAAAAGGAATGATTGCCATACTATAGTGAGAGTCCATTTGAGAATCAATAACATGAATTTGTAGCAGACCTATTAAGCACAGTTTCATGATTTCCTACTGGCTCCATTGCTCAGTACATGAACAGGAGCAAGGGGTAGCTGGTGGGATTAATACAGGTGTCAGCTCAGATATAAATTCCCCCTTCCTTCACCATCAGTTTTGTCTTAAGAGTTTTACAAATGATGCCACAGATATACGCATCACTTTTGATAAAGTTGCAAATAAATTGTTTATTGGTATGCAATTTTCTATCTAGATAGACAAACTGTTCTAGTTGGTAAAGTACTGTCATTGGCTTTTGGGTTCAAATTTGATCTTGGAGACTAGCCAGTTATGTGACCTTGGGCAAGTTATTTAGCCTCAGTGTACCTTAGGCAACTTAGGATCATAGATCTAGAACTGGAAAGGATTCTAGAGGTCATAGCACGATGTCCTAATTTTACAGATTAGTAAATGAGGTCCAAAATGAGGCCAACCAATCAGTCAACAGGTATTTATTAAGCACTTACTATGTTCAAGTCACTGTGTTAAATTCAAGGGATTAAGTTCTGGGGATAAAAAATAAGGCCTTTGGAATGGTATCATTATCTTGATCAGAGCTCCTAAGTGTTTCATGATTGATCATTGTAAAATATTACTGTTTCTGTGTACAATGTTCTCCTGATTTTGTTCACTTCACTTTGTAAGAGTTCACATAAGTCTTCCTAGGTTTTTCTGAAACTGTCCTGCTTGATATTTCTTCACACTAGTACTCCATTACAATCATATACCACAAGTTGTTCAGTCATTCCCCAATTGATGGGCATCCCCTTGACTTCCAATTCCAATATGTGTTTAGCATTGATATTACTTCATTGTCTGTGGTGCCTTTTAGGAAGATGTCGTTTCCCTGCTTATCTCTTCTATTTAGGTTTTTGTTTTTGTTTTTGTTTTTAGGTTTTGCTTTGTCTGAGGTCATATTTGCTACCCCGGCTCTGAGGCATAATAGAAGTCCATTTTGATTGATTGAGGAAACCTTGTCAGTCGCACTCTGTGTGTCATCTATATCAAGTTAGCTCCAGAAATGGGAGATTAAAACATCTAAAACTATCTATAATCATATAGTCTAAATCATTATTGTTTAGAGAAATGCAAATCAAAACAGCTCTGAGGTACCACATCACACCTATCAGATTGGCTAACATGACAAAACAGGAATATGATAAATATTGGAGAAGATGTGGGAAAACTAGAACACTAATGCGTTGTTGGTAGAGTTGTAAACTGATACAACTATTCTGGAGAGCATTTTGGAACTATGCCCAAAGGACTATAAAACTGCATACCCTTTGACCCAGCAATACCACTTCTAGGTCTGTATCCCAAAGAGATCATAAAAACAGGAAAAGGACCCACATGTACAAAAATATTTATAGCAGTTCTTTTTGGGGTGGCAAAGAATTGGAAATTGAAGGTATGTCCATCAATTGGGGAATGGCTGAACAAGTGTGGTATATGAATGTAATGTAATACTATTGTGCTGTAAGAAATGATGAGCAAGCGGACTTCAGAAAAACCTGGAAAGACTTATATGAACTGTTGCAGAGTGAAATGAGCAAAACCAGGGGAATATTGTACACAGTAACAACCACATTGTGTGATGACTGACTTTGGCAGACCTAGCTCTTCTCAGCAATGCAATCTAAGACAACTCCAAAAGACTCACAATGGAAAATGCTATCCACATCCAGAGAAAGGACTTTGGAATCTGAATGCAGATGGAAGCATACTATCTGCTCTCCTTTTCTTTTATTGTTTTGTTTTGCTTCTTCTTTCTTGTGGTTCCTCTCATTAGTTCTAATTCTTCTTTACATCATGGCTAGTGTGAAAATATATTTAATATGAATGCATAAATAGAGCCTATATCAGATTGCGAGCTGTCTTGGGGAGCAGGGAGGAGAGGGAGGGAGAGAAAACTCAAAATCTTATGGAAGTGAATGTTGAAAACTAAAAATAAATAAATAAATAATTTTTTAAAAAACCATCTATAAGCATAGAGAAGATTTGAGAAATCAGTGAGTTAGGAGACAGTGTTCCAGCCAAACACCTGAACTTGTAACAGAGTATCTCTGCCTTGGCATCAGCTTCCTTTCTCCCTCCTTGGTTGATGGAAGGCTTTGTGGTCTTTGGAGAACTGAAGAATTTGGACTTTTATCATCAATGTTTCAACAGTGTCAGGACAGGAGTGTTTGACATCACTGTCAGCATTGGGAACCAAGGACAGACTGGGTAAGATGATAAAAGAATCCAGAAGTAGGGGAACATCTTGAGAACTCCAGCAAAGGGAATTATAGGAGGTATGAGCTACTCCCTTTGCCATATTTGCTTGAAGCTTGAGCCCACTTTCCATGGATTCTAGTATACTGGCCAGAGAGTGTGTCACAGACTTTGGGTGAGTAGGTGGCAATGTTTAGTATAAACTGGCTTTTTACTATACCATATAACCTTTATTAAAAGTTAAGTAAGTTTTTCTGATATCATAGATAATCATAGGGAAAAACACATCAATGGAAGTTCATGAGATACATTTTCCAAACCCTTCAGGGATACTGCTAGATCTGAGGAGACAAGTAATAGTGGACCACTGACTTGGTCTGCCAGTGAGAATGGAATTGTTACCACAAACTTACAGGATGTTAACACTGAAAGGGAACCTAGGGATCATTTAGTCTACACCCCACTTTTTCTAAAAGGTGAAACTGATCTGTGACTATCTTTCAGGTGATTGTCAGTAACGTTAAGAGCTAGTCACATTTAGCTGATTCCATTTTGTCAATTCCTTTGAGGTTTAAGTCATCAAGCTACTTCATCACTAACAGTCTAGGCAAGGTGATGAATGCACTGTCATTGTCTAGAATTAGACAGATGCTTTTCTGTGATACATTCTTTAGCTCCATTATTTCAGTATACAGCATTCCCCTAGTGTAATAAGAGACACCCTAGTCAACATGCAAAGTGCAGCTGTTGTGGTTTGTTAATAATTTAGGGAGGCTGTTGATGACATATAACATCCTCTAGATTTATTCTTTTGGATCTGTTATTTATTCACTTCATTTGCAAGAAATGCCAAAGAAGGAACACTTCCCCTAATTTCAAGGCCTTGCATTTGGTGCTATACCAATCAAACTACTAAGTGGGTACTTTATAGAGTTAGACAAAACAATAACAATATGTAAGTAATCACCAAATCATACTAAATCCTAAGATTTGGAGGAAAGTTGCTGGATCATGTGACTTTACTTAGTAATTTTCTGGTCTTTGACATCCTTGGTCTTGCCAGGAAGAGCCAAAATAGACATACTTAGTGTTTACATTGTTGACATGCACCCCTTCTTGAAATCGTTTTTACTACAATTCTTCCAAGAAGCTCTGAGCCCTGTTGTTATGGGAGGAGGGCTCTGAACACAATCTCCTATCCTTTCACCATTCTTCTTCCCTGAATCTGTTTTACTGAATGTGTTCTTTATCCTCATTATGATCATTAGATCCTCCAGTCCTCCTAATTTTCCAAGTTTGTCCCTTTCATTCTGGGTGCACTTGCTTTCCTACTAATCATCTACCTCTTTATCAATCATTCTAACAATGCAGCCACCGCTGTCCTAGAATCTCTCAAATCCTTTACCTTGACTGTTGCAAATTTGCTAATCAGCAGCATGGCATGACATCAGGGACCCCGAAGTATTGGAGGTGTAAACTATTTCTCTTTATGTACACGTGCCATGCCTCTCTACTTGTAAACTTTGTGTCCACCCAATGATGCTGGATGTGTTGTGGAAGAGCACACCTCAGATTTACGAAGATGATATTTTTCTTACTATGCAATTAAAGTAAGTATGTAGCTTTGAACTTGAATCTTCCAGCTAACCAGTGAAAAGCAAATATAATTATAGGGCCTTGAGGTCCATAGTTGTGGGGATGTAGAACCACAGAGTACACTTGACCAAGTGAGAGAAATGATTATTTTCCCTTATATTAATAACCAATTATTAATTGAGATTAAGATTTTCCCCTACCTTGAAGGTCTCCAAGCAGAGGCTGGATGATCATTTGTGAGGTTTGCTATGGTGGGAATTTCTTTGTATGTGGGTTGAACTACTTAGCCATTAAGGACCCTTCTAACTCTAAATTTCTATGTTTCTGTGAATTTGTGGAAACAAGTGCTAATAGGAAAACCCTCTGACTCTGCCCTGGGGTGATTGGAATCTATGGATTCTATGGAATCTAGGTTGAGCTTGTGGGCCTGGGAAGAGGCTTGAGGAGACTCCCCAGCATTTATGGGTAGAGTACTGTCTGTTCCCCATCCTTCTGCTCTGTAGGTCTTCCTGTCCTGGACTTGCTACTCCTTGTCTGATCCTCCCTTCTACTATAGGGAAAGGCTCTGGGCCACAGTGGAGGCATGCTTTTCCATTATGGGGCAAACCCTGCTTTCTCCAAATCCTGTTCCCAGATGCCTATTGTGTCCTAGGCAGAGGTCTAAAGATTCAGGCACCACCAGCTGTTCCCCCATCTTCACACCTTGGTTTAGGTGGCAAGAGCCTTGGGTGTTGGGGCCTTGACCAATTTGTGGAAGGAGGACCCTGGTTCCCTTTTCACCAGACTCTGATGGAGGGATAGTAGTAGACTTTGACAAGGCTAACTGTATAAAAGACAAAGGGAATTGGCTGGAGTTGATTATTGAGTTTGTTGGCACACAATGTGGAAGAGGAATAACAGCTCTCTGAGTGAAGAAAGATGATATAGGTATTCTTATACCTTGTGCTGTTACTATCCCACTGGGGGCAAGGAAAGAGAAGTATTGAATTTTGGCAGGCGCCCTATAAATATGATGCCCTGGAGTATCATGTTTGTTTTAATTATGACAGAGTATTATTTCCCATTCCATATTATTAGATATGTTTCTCTTGAACAGATTTATTTTCTCATTGGCATATGTCAGCCATGACTTCCATCCAACCAAGTGTTAATGAAAACTGATGAAATCATGTGCTGGACATGGAGTCAGGAAGAACTGAGTCAAATCCTGCCTGAGATACTTACCAGCTGTGTGAACTTGGACAAATTACTTAACCTCTGTCTGCCTCAGTTTCTTTATCTGCAAAATGTGGATAATAACAGCACCTACCTCCCAGGGATGTTGTGAGGATAAAATAATCTGTAGTATTTGCAAAGGGCTTTGCAAATCTTAAATCACTATTGTTCTTATTGTTGTTATTTCTATACTACCTGAATTGGTATATATAATACAGCTGTAAAGTAATGTAAAAGACCAAAGGATTATGGAATGGAATTTAGGAAAAGACTTAAGAGATCATTGATTTTAGGAGTTCTTTGTTTTGTTTTTGCTGGGCAATGGGGTTAAGTGACTTTTCCAGGGTCACACAGCTAGTAAGTGTTATGTGGCTGAGGCTGGATTTGAACTCAGGTCCTCCTGAATCCAGGGACAGTGCTCTATCCACTGTGCCACCTAGCTGCCCCAATTTTAGGAGTTCTTAACTTTGTGTCATGGACCCCTTTAGCAATCTGGTAAAGCTTATGGTCCCTTTTCAGAATAATAGTTTTAAATGCATAAAAGAAATACATAACATTACAAAGAAAATCAAAGGTGAGTGAAAATAAAGATTTTTTCCCCCTTCCAAGTTCACAGGTCAGTTTCTAGGTGGCAGAGACAGGATTTGAACCTGGGCACTCTGATTCCAAATCTAGTACTCTTTCTACTATATCATGCTGTTGTCAACACTGCTTATGTGGTTTACAGAATATATCATTCCTGCATATAAATGAGAAGATTTTTTTTACCATAAATGTAGTGGAACTCTATTAAGTCAAGTCAACAAATGTTTATTAAGCACCTACTATATGCCAAACACTCTGCCAAATGCTATCAGAACCTTCTTGTTCAATACTCTATAAAATCATCAAATAGCACAAAGAGAGTCAATTGTTAAGATAAGCTTATATTTTGAGACAATATTAACCTGTGATACCAGGGTGTAGCTGCTGTACATGCTACAGCTTCTTGGAGTCACAGTTGAGATGGGTTAAACCAGATTGAGGATAACCAACAGGCCTCAAACCCATTGATGAGTTAGGGGGATGTATACTCCAAGCATGTGAAGACTTCCCCAGGAGGATGAGAACAATTTGTTCCACTGGCTGAAACAGATTATTTAAAAATATCTCTAGATAGTATAAGATACCTGGAAGTACACCTGCCAAACCAAACCCAGGACCTATCTGAACAAAATTATAAAAAAAAAAACTTTTCATACAAATAAAATCAGATTTAGATAATTGGAGAAATATTAATTGTTCATGGGTAGGCAGGGCCAATATGTTAAAAATGATAATTTTACTTAAACTAATTTATATATTCAACACTATCTTAATTAAATTACCAAAAATATTTTACTCAGTTAGAAAATATAATAGCAAAGTTCATTTGGAAGAACAAAAGGTCAAGAATATCAATGGAACCAATGAAAAAATGTAAGGGAAGGAGGTTTCGCAGCACAAGATCTTAAACTATGCTATAAGGCAGCAAGGATCAAAACTATCTGGTACTGGCTAAGAAATAGAAAAGTAGATCAGTGGAACAGAGTAGACATACAATCTGCAGTAGCAAATGACTGTAGTAATTTTGTGTTTGACTAGTGTAAAGACTTAAGTTTTTGGGATAAGAATTCAAAATTGTTGGGAAAGCTGGAAAGCAGCATGGCAGAAATTGGGCGTAGACCAATATCTTACACCATTTACCAAGATAAGGTCAAAATGGATACATGACCTAGATAAAAAGAGAGATATTACAAGAAAATTTGAAGAACATGGAATATATTACCTATAAGACTTACGGACAGGCGAGCAATTTATGAATAAATAAGAGCTAGAGAGCAATAATATTGATTACATTAAGTTAAAAAGTCTTGTACAAATAAAACAAATGTAGCCAAGATCAGAAGGAAAGCAGAAAATTGCGAAAAATTTTTATAGATAGTTTCTCAGATAACAGTCTTGTATGTCAAATATATGAAGCATTTTGTAAAATCTATAAGGATATGAGTAATTCATCAATTGATAAATGGTCAAAGGATATGCACAGGTAGTTTTCCAATGAAGAAATGTATAGTCATGTGAAAAAATGCTCTAAATCATTATTTATTAGGGAAGTGTAAATTAAAACAAACTTGAGATATCATCTTATACTCATCAGATTAGCTAAAATGATTGATGGGGAAAGCAACAAATGTTGGAGGGGATATGGAAAAATTGAGACACTAATTCACTGTGGGTGGAACTGTGAACTGATCCAACCATTTTGGAGAGCAATCTGGAATTATGCTCAAAGAGTTATTAAACTGCCTATACCCTTTGACTCAGTAATACTGCTACTAGGCCTATTTCCAAAGATGATTAGGGAAGAAGGAAAAGAATCTAGCTGTTTCAAAATATTTATGCCAACTCTCTTTGTGTGTGGCAGGGATGCCTGTCAATTGGGGAATGGTTGAACAAGTTGTGATATATGATTGTGATGGAACACTATTGTGCTATAAGAAATGATGAGCTAGATGATCTTAGAAAAACATGGATAGACTTGCATGAAATAATGAAGAGCAAAATGAGCAAAACCAAGAGAACATTGTGTACAGTAACAACAATACTGTTTTAAGAATAACTTTGAGTGAATGTCATTTTGACTATTATTAATACCCAAAATAACTGCAAAGGACCTATGAAAGAAAATGCTATCTGCCTCCAGAGAAAGAACTGATAAATAGAAGTATGTATAGAATGATTTTACATGTATGTATATATGTACATATATACATATATGTATCCATCTATCCATACTTGTGTATAATGCTGGCTATCTCCAAAGTGGGGAGAGGGAAGAAAAAAAGGGAAAAAAGTTACATGACAACCTTATTGTATGTTTAAAAGGAATACCAAGTTGTACATAATTGTTTTGTAGTTTCATATTCAATCATCTTTTTTTTCCTATCATACTGTGTTATGAGAATGTTAATTTTATTTCTTAAGTTCTGAATAAAATAAATTAGGGAAAAAATCCAAAGAGCTTACTTTCCACTGAGTGATGCAACATTGTAAACAGATAAGAAAATCTGAAGACAGAGAGGACTGAGAAGGATGATTTGAGGGGGATTAGGAAAGGCTTTAAATAGGAAGTGAAATATGAGCTTAGCTTTAAAGGAAGCTAAAGATTCTTAGAAGTGGAGTGGGGAAAGAAAACATTCCAAGCATGGGAGTCAGCACAGAAATAGGAAAGGGCTCCATGGCACAGTGAAAAGCATGACTAATTGGGAGTTAGGGGTCCTGGATTTGAATCCCAGCTCTGCCACTTACCATCTGATCTTCAGCAAGTCACTACCCTCTCATAGTATCCTCATTTGCAAAGTGATGGTGATCTCTGAGATGCCCTCTAGCTATAATCTTGTACGTCTGCATCTTGTGTTTGGGGAAACATCAGTTAGGTTCATTTGGCTAGAATGCAGAGTAAATGTAGGGAAATCCAAAAAATTAAGTTTGAGCCATGTTGTGAAGGAGGGGCTTTAAATACTAGGTTGAGGAGTTTGTATTTTATCCTAGAAAAATAATAGGGGGCTCCTGAAGACCTTTGTTTTCATTCTAAAATGAAATTAAGTCTGGCATCAATTTCTGCAGAACTTATAGTATACCTTCCTTTGCCTGCCCTGCCTTTTTTTTCTTTTCTAAACTGACTGCTGTGAAAGGCAAAAAGTATCCTGATTCTTTGTCTCCATTTACAATTTTGGGATGTGTCTTACAAAACCTGAATCCTTTTACAAGTTGCTACTTGATACCAGGAAGATCTTCCAAGAGCAACTGGTCTTTGGAATCCCTGTACTGCTGCTGTTTCTTTGCTTAAGTAGAAGTAGGTCAAGAGTTTGTAGTAAATACAAGTTCGTAAAGTCCAGATTCTAGATTATAATCCTTCACATTTCAGATTGACATCATACAATGCAGCCAGTAAGTATATTTGGACTGTCTCCTCATCTATAGTAGACATTCAAGGCCCTTCTGAACTCATTTGTTTACTCGGCCACATAGATTCCTCAGAATTCTGACCTCTAGGATGGGATCTCTGGTTTCCTCAGGCTTCTGGGTAGACTCTCTTTATCCTACTCCAAAAAGAGTAAAAGTCCTTGCTTATTTCTGAACCTGGACTAATTATAAATTTATTTGACAAAACAGTGTATGTAATCATCTAGAAGTCTGAAAGGTTCTCTGAAGGAAATACATTTCATTAAAAATTAAATTATATGATTTAATTGGTCAGAATTACTGAGAAACCTGATCTTAAAGATGAGACTAAAAATAGATGTGATCCAAGGAAAGAAACAAAGTGGAGAAATAGTATCTCAGCCATGAAATTTAAACTATCAATTTAGAAATGCATGTATATTGGAATAAATTAATGCAGTAATGTTGCCATAGTTACAATGACTCTTAATGAATTGTAAGGAACATCATTAATACATGGAAACTTCTGATTCACAAATACTGTGATGTTTCTCCTTCCTTTCTTCTCTCCTTCCATCCTGTACTTCCTCTTGTTTTCTTATTTCATTCTTCTGAGACCTTTCCACTCTTCATACCACATGAACAAATCATTAGGGAGACATACTTTTTTTTTTTTTTTTAGGCAATTGGGGTTAAGTGACTTGCCCAGGGTCACACAGCTGGTAAGTGTCAAGTGTTTGGTCTGAAACCGGATTTGAACTCAAGTCCCCCTGACTTCAGGGCCAGTGCTCTATCCACTGCACCACCTAGCTGCCCTGAGACATACTTTTAATTGGTCTATGCTATGCTGCACTCTGCCTGTTATATTTGTGCCTCCTTCAAACTCTGACTTCCCTTGGGTTGACGTTTCCTATGAGACATAGCTACAGAATGAAATGACCAGCAAAAATTTCTTAAGGAAACAAGATCTCCAGAGGTAATATAATCCTTCTTATGGGGTCAGCTATGATGATGTTGTCATAGATCAGTCCTTACCTCTTGTTCAGAATAATAATAGAGCATATTAGCTACAATTTGCAGGATATTTTCCTCAAAATCGCCTTGTTTTGGAAGTACTACAGATATTTTTGATCTCACTTTACAAACGAGGAACCTGAGGCTTTGGAAAGTTATATGTATTATCCATAGTCACACAGCAAGTAAGTGATGAAGCTAGAATTTAAGATTGCAGGATTATCAATATAATGTTGGAAGGGAATTTAGATGCCAGCACCTTCATTTTGCAGATGAGTAACCTGAAGTCTAGTGATTTGGTCATACAGGTAGTAGAAAGTCAGTCAACAAGCATTTATTAAGTGCTTACTTTGTGCCACAGGTGTATGGGTTGTTCAGGAGGGCTGGTAATTCTGGTGTGAGAGCTTGCCAACTCCTTTTCAGGGCTGCTCAGTCACTTTTGATGTCCACCTGATCCACTCAGCTTTCACTTGTGGATTCAAGAAGTTGTAGTATGCACAGCAGCCATACCCTGGTAAACCATCATGGGCTAAATCAGATTGAGGGTGACCAGTAGGCCTCAAACTTGTTAGTGAGTTACAGTGATGTCTGCCCCAAGCACGTGAAGACTTCCCCTGGCAGAATGAGTGGATGGCCATGAAGGGGCTGAAGCAGGCACCATGGAGAGCTTACAGCTTGGTCAGACATCAAAGAAGCCGCTTCCTGCATCCTGACCACACCAGTCATCCCTGGCAAGTGAAGACATTGCCAGTGATTTCACTGGTTCTCTTGGAAAATGAGGGACAAATAACAACAACAACAACAACAACAACTATGTACCAGGCACTGTGTTAAGTGCCAGGAAAGTAACCACAAGCCCAAAGAAAGATAATGCATGTCTGCCCTAATGGAGCTTGCATTCTAATTGGGAAAGACAGCACATAACATAAAGCTAGAGTGAGGGGAGGTGCCTGGAGCTGGTGTAGGATGGGAGAATCAGATTGCGGCCTGGTAAGAAATGAAGAGATGGCTGGCTTGAGTGTCCTCCTTAAATGGGAGGAGCCTCAGGGGCTCAGGGTGCTTCCAATATGTGAATTGCAGGACAGAAGTGATCTTCCAGGATGAAGAGATGAAGGGTATAATGGAGGAGTGCAGATGAGAAATAAAGAGTAGAAAGGTCTTTAGTAAGCAGCAAAACTGAGACTCTAGTTCAGGTACTATGACTAAGTCTGACACTCTAAGTTCAGCGCTCTTTACTGAAACTTTAAATCAGGTCTTCACTTTACATTTATATTTGCAGTTGACCTAATATATATGTCTATGTATTATATGTAATACAGCCTCCTCTTCTGCCTCACCTCAACCTCTGGGGAGGGGAAGAGGATTAGGTTCTTAGCTTAGCTTGGTTTCCATAGAGAATAGTACTGGTTCCTACTCCAAAATCCCCACTGGGGCTCAAGTCCCAGGCACCTTTGCTTCTCAGGGCTTCCAAGCAGGCCTGGATGGTTATATCATGGGATCTTGGCTCCAAGTTTGCCATGGCCTGAGCTCCTGGTGGCACCTGAAACTGAGGACTAACAACACAGAACAGAAGCAAACATCCCCAGGACCAGGACCATTTCTCAGAGATGGGGTAAAATAGAAGCAAAAAGGGGAAGGCAAGTCCCTCCTTTTCACTTGTTCAGTTCATGGTCTCTAGGCAATAGATAAAATTCACTGAAAAGCTGTAGCCAAAACATGGTAGAAAGAGACACATGCTTTCATTATTTTTAAATGGACAGGCATCCCATCAAAGGAGGCTATTTCACTGATGTCGTAGGAGAAGGAAATGGCAAACCAGTCCAGTTTTTCTTTCCCAAGAAAAACCCAAAAGAGAGAGCAGTTAGATGGCGCAGTGGATAAAGCACTGGCACTGAAGTTAGGAGGACCTGAGTTCATATCTGACTTCAGACACTTGACACTTACTAGCTGTGTGACCCTAGGCAAGTCACTTAACCCGATGGCCTCACAAAAAAAAAACAAAAACAAAACAAAACAAAAAAAAAACTAAAACAAAACCAAAAAAACCCCCAAAAACCCAAAAGGGGTCATGAAGAGTCAGCATTACTGAAAACAATTAAACAACAACAACAGTTAATAAGGGGGTTATGGAGGGTGTTATTTATGATGATAAGTGGGCTCAGATGTACATTTGATCTGTGAAGTTATTGTTAGACAAAAGGAGGGAGACCTTCTGAGCTGATTCTAGAGGTAAAAGTAAAAAAGAGATAGAAGAGCGAGAGATAGAAGAAAGAGAGAAAGAGAGAGACAGAGACAGACAGACAGAGAGACAGAGAATCAGAGAGACAGAGAGAGACAGAGACAGAGACAGAGACAAACAGAGAGAGAAATGAATACAATTAAGTTTCCAGCCATATGTTAATTCTTTGGCAAGGGTCTGTAGAATGGCCTCCAGTTATATTCTCAGGCGAGGTGTCAATAGCCTCTTGTAGGTACTGATAGTCATTTTGCTTCTAGGGTTCTACATGTGAAATCCCAACTCAGATTCAAAAGGGGAGAGGGAATAAACTCCCACTACCCTAAGATCTAAAAAAAGGGGATAAAGGCTTACAAATGTGCAAATGCATGTATATATTCTGCAGCAAGCAATATTGATTCATATGCATTCCTTAGGAAGAAAAAAGATGGTACTTGCAGGTACAAAATTATGAGAAGCAAAACCAGATACTCATACATATAATAAGAAAATTAAATAGAACTTCCTAGGACAGACTACGGAAAGTATGGCAAAAATTTTTTTTTTGTTATCAGCTGAGGTAGCACAGTAGATTGAGTTTTGGGCCTGGAGTCAGGAAAATCAGCCATAGACATTTATTATCTGTGTGACCCTGGGCAAGTAATTTCAACTCTGTCTGTCTCAGTTTTCTCAATTGTAAAATGTAGATGATAATAACACCTACCTTTTAGGCTTATTGTAAGTGTCAAATGAAATATTTGCAAACATGCTTAATGTGGCACTTTTTGTTTTTATTTAGTTGTTTTCAATTATTTCCAACTATGTAAAATAATTACTAGGAATGATTTATAATTTCAAAATATTAATATTAATTTTATGATGAAATTCATAACCCTTTATGAACATGATTTTTGATAAGAAAAAAACAGACTTGGGTTTAAATGCCCCTGAGACACCTATTAAGCTGTGTGACTCTTGGTAAGTTATTTAAATTTCATGAGCCTCAGTTTCCTCATCCATAAAATGGGGATAATAATAGCATCTGCTTGTTGACTAATTGACTGATTTGTAAACATTGTTGTTCCAGTGTATGTTTATGATAAAAGCAGGATAACTTTTTGGATTTTTTTTAATGACAGAGTTGGTATGGCAGAAGTCAACTGGGCTTGGAGAACTATCGACCTCTGTTTAGGAATGAAATCAAATGTTGCCCTCATCAAGTATGACATGCTGATTGTCTTACAGCCATTTTTCCAGGTAAGATATCTTCCTTTGAGATGGCACAGTAGATAGAATTCTAGGCCTGGAGTCAGGAAGATCTGAGTTCAAAGTCTCAATATTTACTTGCTGTGGTGATTCTGGGCTTTGCTTCCCTTTGCCTCAGTTTCCTCAACTATAAAGTGGGGATAATGAGAGCAGTTCCCTGCCAAAATCATTGTGAGGATCAAATGAGAAAATATTTTTAAGATACTTAGCACTGTGACTGACACATAATAGGAACTTAACAAATGTTTTTTTTTTTTCCCTCACCCTCCCAAAGCTTTTCCCCTTCTTTACATTTGCCTCTCCTACTTTCATCAATTCTGGGTTCAGCAATACCTGGATTACATAAAGGGCTGGTTCACATAGAGAGATTGGTAATGGTTTTACTGAAAATAAAAAGTAGGCTTCAATTTTGATAATTTTTCAATTAATTTTTCCTAGGGTCAGACCTTATTTATCTGTATTTGGCAAAACATTTTTTTCAATCTAATAAGATGAAATAATACAAACAACTGTCTTGCACTTGACTAACTGCAAAGATTCCTAATTTGATAAGGAGACAATTCTATCTGGGATTGTGTCTCTGAGTCTGGTCATGTTAAATATGAGATGATGCCAAGGATTTGAAATATGGGAACCTAAGAATGTTTTAAAAATAAAAGTGATGCCAACTGGTTTGTTAGGGCTGTTAAAATATGTCAATGTTTAAACTTTGTTAAACTGGCATAAAAGAATACATTTTTCCTCTACTTTTGGTGTGGGTATGGAGGGTGAATTCACTTGCTAATGATAGATCCTAACATTTTTTTGAAACCTAAACTAGCAAACTGATCTCTGTGCAAATAGTACTAACCATTTTGACTGGTTAAGTATTTGATAAGTATTCCTTGATTACCCCAGCTGTAAGTGATCTCTCTGGTGCCCCAACTGTCTTACCACTTGTTCATCCTTCTTTTGAACTTACCACACTTTATTTTGTATTATAATTACTTTTGAGTCTATTTTCTCTCTCCTGTTTCATTGTAAGATGCTTGAAGGTAGGGAATTATCTTTGTTTCTCCATAGGCACAGGGTCTTGCGCATAATAATAACTACTGTTTATACAGTACTTTGAGGTTTGCTAAGTGCTTTACCCATGTTATGGGTAAAATTGGTCCTTGTCCTTAT
>NW_020954559.1:24546367-24546480 GCF_900497805.2 Vombatus ursinus | reverse complement strand
AACAATCTTGTGAAGGAGATGTTATTGTCACTCCCAAGTTACAAATGGAAAATTCAATTCCGTAGTATGTTTGGGCAGCTCAAAAGAGCTGATTGTTAAATCGATAGGGTGAA
>NW_020954559.1:24534594-24546299 GCF_900497805.2 Vombatus ursinus | reverse complement strand
TATTTACAACTCAGAAATTGTTAAACAGCTGCAAATCAGCAAATAGCTGCAAATTGGGGCTTGATTTATTGTTTTGTTGATTGTCTATCAACAAAAATAAAATAGAGATAGAGAAAAATGTTAATAATGCAGATTATTTTTTCTCTTTTTTAAAAAATTAATTAATTTATTTTTAGTTTTCAACATTCACTTCCACAAGATTTTGAGTTCCCAATTTTCTCCCCATGTCTCCCCTCAAGATAGCGTGAATTCTGAATACCCCTTCCCCCAATCTGACCTCCCTTCTATCACCTGCCCCCCTTCTCTTATCCCGTTTCCTTTCTATTTTCCTGTAGGGTAGGATAGATTTCTATACCCCATTGCCTGTGTCTTATTTCCCAGTTGCATATAAAAACAATTTTTAACATTTGTTTATAAAATTTTGGGTTCCAAATTCTTTCCCTTCCTCCCTCCCCATCCCCTATTATTGAGAAGGCAAGCAACTCAATACAGGTTATGCATGTGTAGTCAAGCAAAATACTTACATAATACTCATATTGTGAAAAACGAACTATATTTCCCTTCATTCTATCCTGCCCCCCATTTATTCTATTCTCTCCTTAACCCTGTCCCTCCTCAAAAGTGTTTGCTTCTGATTATCCCCTCCCCAATCTGCCCTCCCTTATGTCATCTCCCTCTCTCTTATGTCCTTCCCTCCTATTTTCCTATGGGGTAAGATAGATTTCCATACCCAATTGAGTGTGTTTGTTATTCTCTCCTTAAGCCAAATCCGATGAGAGTAAGATTCACTCATTCCCTCTCACCTCCCTCCATTTCCTCTCCACTGTAAAAACTTTTTCTTGTCTGTTTTATGTGAGATAATTTACCCCATTCTACCTCTACCTTTCTCCTTCTCCCAGTACATTCCTCTCTCTCACCCCTTAATTTTAGTTTTTAGATATTATCACTTCATATTCAACTCACCCTGTGTCTTCTGTCTATATCTATATCTATCTATATCTATATTCTCTCCTACTACTCTAATAATGAGAAAGGTCTCATGAGTTACAAATATCATCTTTCCATGTAGTAATGTAAACATTTAACTTTAATAAGTCCCGTATGATTTCTCTTTCTTCTTTACCTTTTCATACTTCTCTTGAGTCTTTATTTGAAAGTCAATTTTTCTATTTAGCTCTGGCTTCTCAAGAATGCATTAAATTCCTCTACATCATTGAATGTCAATTTTTCCCCCTCATTGATTTACACTCAGTTTTGCTGGGTAGGTGATTCTTGGTTTTAATCCTAGATCCTTTGACCTCTGGAATATCATATTCCAAGCTCTTCGGTCTCTTAAAGTAGAAGCTGCTAAATCTTTTGTTACCCTGATTATGCTTCCACAGTACTTGAATTGTGTCTTTCTGGCTGCTTGCAATGTTTTTTCCTTAACCTGGGAACTCTGGAATTTGACTATAATATTCTTGGAGTTTTCCTTACAGATTAAATTTAAAAATATGTTGTGTAAACATCCCCCTCCCCTTAAACATTTACCATTATGTTCCTGAATCAAAGGTTGAAAGAGGTTAAATGACTTGTCAGTAAGTCAATAAATATTTATTAAGTACCTGCTATGTACCAGGTACTGTGCTAAGTGCTGGAACTACAAATACAAAGAAGAAAGACAGCCCCCTGTCTTCAAGGAGCTTACAATCTAATAGGAGAAGGAAGCACACAGAAGGGAGTTGAAAAGGAGTGAGAGATGAGGAGGCACCAGGCTCAGGGGCATGATGGAGAAGTCCACAGGAGTACAGCTGGGTGGAAAATGAAAATATTGTTAGACTGAGTACCCTCCTTGAATGGAAGTTGGGAGAGGGGCTCTTCACTTTGCCCTCCAATCAGAGGGGTCCCAAGGGTAGAAGGTTAGACTGAATTAGGACTTGAACTCCGGTCTCCTTGACTCCAGATCCAGCACTATAGCCATTGTGCCACCTAGTTTCTTCATGAAATGGCTACTGAAATGAATGAAAGCACACAATAAAATAAAATAGCAACAAAAATTCTGACATAACTACACATCTAAGTGGAGCCCAGGAATGGTAAAGTTTGGTGAAATAAGGAGGAAAAGCATGAACTGTATTAGAAAATCTAAGTAAAAATCTAAGTGTAAACTCTAAGGAGACAATTGGTTGAATGGTGGGATCCAAATGTAATGACCAACACAATGGCTTTTCCCTGCAAACTATCATTTCAACATCTGTTAACAAGTCTTTAAATTGAAGTGTTATAGTATTACGATTACTGGTTCTAATGGAATGTTCCAATGGGATGAATATTTGATCTGACTCTTGCTAATTGTGTGATTATAGGGAATCAATCAACCAATCAATTAACAATGCATTTATTAATGCATGCAATAAACACTATACCTAGTGCTGGAGATGCAAAGGCAGAAGTGAAGTGCCTAAGGCTATGACTGTATATATATATATACATATACATATACATATACATACATATATACATATATGTATATATATAATATGATATGCAAGATGATAGGGTTGTGGGGGTGAGGGGAAGACATTGACAGCTAAGGGCATCAGGAAAGGCTCAGGTGGCACTTGACCTGAGTCTGAAAGGAAGTCAGGCATTCTAAGAGGCAGGGATAAGAGAGAGAGCATTGTAGGCATGGGGATCAGCTAGTGCAAAGAAATAGAGATGGGAGTGGAGTGTCACAATAAGAAGAACATTTTTATGGGATTGTGGAGTTTGAGAAGGAGAATTATGTGTGCTTTGGGAGAATACAATTACTTTGTCAGATCATGAAGGATGAAATGAAGAAAGCAGGGACTTAAGGCAGAGAGAGCAATTATGAAATTGTTACAAATAGTCCAAAAGAATGTTAATGAAGCCTGAACTATGGTGCTGGCAATATGGATGAACAGAAAGGGATGGGTGTGACAGATTTTATGGAGGTAACTATAACTGTAGCATGAGGGAAAGTGAAGAGTCAGAGATAACACTCAGGTTTCAAGCTTGGATGAATGGTAGGATGGCGGTACCCCTGACAATAATAAGGAAGTTTAGAAGAGGGATAGGTTTGGTGGGAAGATGAGTTCTGTTTTGGATTGGTTGAGTTTAGGATGCCCAAGGGCATTTTGTTGGAAGTTTTCAAAAGATAATTGATGATACAGGTCAAGTGTTCAGGGAGAGATGGTGTATGTATGGTTTGTGTGTGTGTGTGTGTGTGTGTGTGTGTGTGTGTGTGCACATGCGTGTGTGTGTAAAACCCCTGCTTTGGAAGGATTAGGTGGCCAAATGCATAGCCTTAGACGTTTTTGGAATAACTCCAGAGGTTGTGTATGTATGTGTGGAACTGTCCCTGAGTTCTAGAGATGAGAACTGTTTTTTAGAGAGATATTTCCCCATTTGGCTTATAGAAAGATGAGGACTGCCAATAGAATATTGTCCTACAGCTGAAGGCCTGAAGCCACATCTGTTGGGGGCAAAAGATTGGGACCTTGTCAATTCTTCTACTGTTGTGAATGGCTTAGATGGTGCAGATCCAATGTGAAGGGTTGTTTTGGTCCTCTGAAATGTGTTTACTTTTGGGGGAAGTTGCGGGCAGTGAGTCTAAGGTAACCAATGGGCTATTTGAGTGTTTTGTGTTTCTTCTTTGTGTACATGGGTTCCTGTGAGTCCTTTTTTCTGTGTTGGAAGAAATAAACATAATTATCTTGCTATGTTGGGAATGAATAACATGGCTCTGCATTATCACAAAGGAGCAATGCAAAAATTTCTAATAGTCGTAGATTTTTAGAATGTAGTAATGCATTCCAATCTAACGCCAGCATCCAGGTAACAGGATGGCATGCACAATGGTGGGAGAGGGTGGGAACAGATCAAGGCATCAACAGCGTGGCTAGAGCATT
This sequence comes from Vombatus ursinus, assembly GCF_900497805.2. Classification (NCBI taxonomy): domain Eukaryota; kingdom Metazoa; phylum Chordata; class Mammalia; order Diprotodontia; family Vombatidae; genus Vombatus; species Vombatus ursinus. Next base: position 24,542,388 of record NW_020954559.1, on the reverse strand, counting down.
GCTTGTGAAGGGCAGCATGTTGTGAAACAAGACTAGATTAGTAGACAACATAGAAAAATATAGCAACAAGTGGTAACTACATGTACTTGGTTTGATTACTGGCTCTTACACTTATTAAATGTGCAGGCTATTATACCATAAGCAAGTTATTTAATCTCTGTGGGCTTCAACTTCTTCATCTTTAAAATGAAGACAATAGTATTTACCCCACAGGATTGTTTGAGAAAAGTAATTTGTAAACCTTAAAAGCACTATGGAAATGTAAACTGTTATGAACAAGTAAATAAATTATAACCTCTAACTGTTGCTATTGAGAGCAAAAAGGATAGTTGGTGGTTGAACTCAATCCTCCTCTCAACTAGTAAGGGGTGGGAAAAGAATACTCTTGGACTATTCCTATGTCCACCCACTAGGGGCTAAGCTCAGGACAAGACTTTCCATTTTTGCCACTGCCTTTCATTTAATTTCGCCTCTTGTCTTTGGGTCAAGGACAGATACTTCTTGTCTCAAGGGTTACACACCTGTGTTCTCATTTTCCCCCTCTTTCTTTGCCCTTGCTTATTCATCATGCCCATTCACAGCAACCAACAGACAGAACTGTCCAGGGGCAATAGCCCTAGATCCTGGAATTCCCTCTCTGTGCTCTTTGGGGATTTTATACTTTTATATTTTATTTGTCAATAAAATATAAAACAAATTAACATAGTTCATCATCCCCATTTTATAGAAGAAATTTATTTTCTCTAACCATTGGCCAGAGGATGGAATCTCTGCCTTAGACACCAGTTGTGTGACTCTGGGCAAGTCCCTTAACCTCTATCTGCCTCAGTTTCTTTATCTGTAAAATAAGGATAATAATAGCATTTACGGTCCAGGATTGCTGTAAGGATCAAATGAAATAATATTTGTAAAGCAGTTTGCAAATCATAAAACATTGTATAAATGCTTGCTATTTTATTTGTGTTATTGGATATGATGCTTGCTATTGACTTGATGGGCTGATATTTTCAAGCATACATTTTCTCTGTTCTGCCTGATCACCTTATTGTCAAGAGCTGTCTACCTACAAGTTATGGGCAAAATTGATATAAGAAATTCTTAAATTATAAGAAACATAAGAAATCTTTAATTTCTTTCACATGTAAAGATATGGTTCCATGGGCTTTTTGCTGGAGCCATTTTAAATGTCAAATATAGTTTAATGCAATACAATAAATTAACCTTTTTTTCAGCATCTAGGTATGTTCTAGGTGCTAGAAGAGATACAAAGTTCCAATGAACAACTGCCCTCAAGGATCTGAGTCCAGTAAGTGGTTGATAGTAGTCATCATTTTGAACTCCACATTTACTATAGCTAAGAGCTCTCCCAAATTATCTTGTTGAGGCAGATACTGTAATATAAGTATTAATGCTCTCACTGGGCTGTAATTTTGCTTGTGAAATGTAAATCTCTGAATAACAACAGACCCTCCCTGTGAGATATTTGCTCTTAATGATATTTCAAATCCGTCTACTATTGTCCAGTTGTTAGCTGAAATCAGGATGGGGATGGGAACCTATTATGACATATGTGGTGTAGGTTGTCAGAGGCTTGGAAAGCTGAAGACATTCACTATGCATAAGTTGGTCATTCAAGATTTCCAATTTGGTATTTAATTGGGGACTTTTGATTTATTCTTCTAGTGGTATGCCCAATTCATTGATCTGCTTTCTTTTTCATTTTATTGATATATCAATTGGAGATATAAAATTTCCCGTAAGTACTACTTTAGCGACATCCCATAAATTTTCATATGTTGTCTCATTGTTGTCATTTTCTTTAATAAAATTATTGATTATTCCTATGTTTTATTCTTTGATCCATAAGTCAGTTGCTCAATAAACTCTTACTAAGTACCTGCTGTATTCGAAGCACCATGCTAAGCTCTGGTCATACAAAGAAAGGCAAAAGACCAACCCTGCCCCCAAGGAGCTCACAATCTAACGGGAAGGACAATATACAGAAAACTATGTCCAGGCAAGCTATACACAGGGGAAAAAAGGAAATAATCAACCAAGAGAAGACACTAAAATCAGGAGAGATTGGAAAAGGTTTCCTCTTAAGGTATAGTTTCATCTGGGATTTGAAAGAAGTTACAGAAGTTAGGAGTGGGAGATGAGGAGGGAGATTATTATTGGCACAAGATTCAGTTAAACAAGTACCTACTATGTGTAATCACAATTTGTGATCTAGGATAATATAAAGGGAAACATCCCTAAGATATTGTATTTAATAATCTATGATGACTTTTGAAGAAAATACAGTTTTTCCTCTCCTCTCCTCTCCTCAGTAAAATGTAAGCTCCTCGAGGGCAAGCACTGTAATGCTTTTGTCTTTGTTCACCAGTGTTGAACATGGTGCCTGGCACATAGCAAATGCTTGCTGAACTGAATCAAATCAAATTTTGTAAAAACAGCAGCTGTAATAAATACACCATGAATATGCTTCATCCATACTCAAATTTTAAGTAACAAATCTGGGAGAGAGAGCTTAAGGAAAAGTGGAAAATATGTTTGTTTTGTTTCAGGCCTATACTCTATGCTATAGAATTAATGGAAAATGTACTGTTCATACTACATTTTTTTAAAAAAGCATAGCAACTACACAGGTCATTTAACTAAAAAAAATGCACTATCTGAGTGGACAAATTAATATTTGTAAATAATGACTATCTATGCTACTTAGACCTGTATTTTTTAATAAAATAAATATGATGTGGGTATAATATGTATGTGATTTATGATCCTATAGCTTTCACTTTGGCAAAGCAAGTCAAGAAAGAGACTGTTTATGGCCCACAACCAGTTTTTTATCTGGAACTGCATAAAGCAACGGTTTTAAATGGTTGGGATAACTTGGCAGGCATTTCAGACTAGAATAAACACATTCCTGGACACTGACACAGATATGTTTCATGATGCGTGCATTTTCCTGCATTCATGTTCTCTGAAGTTAAAAGCAATCTGACATTTGTATGAACTCTCTATGATATCCTAGCTTGGACAAATGTTGTTTAGGTCCCATCCAGATGGAAAGTTTTATGATTCTGTAATACACTTTCTATTAGAGAGATGACAGAACACTTGAATACTTTTGTAGCTACCTGTAATGGAGGGTTTCCTGTTTTCTTGTCTTAGTTAATGCATTCTATAGTCTTCTCCTTCTCTGTATGGCAGCCATCCCTGCAGTCTCTTTGACGTGTCAGTTTGGTAGTGTGGTTGAAATGAGTACAGGAATGGAGTGGGGACACCTTGGTTTGAGTCTTGACTTCTACTTCACTAAGAAGAAGTAATTTCACCTCTCTGAAGCTCAGTTTCTTCATTTGTGAAATGGAGATGCTAATACTTGCACAACATACAGTGCAGGATAGTTGTGAAAGCATTTTGTAAACCTTAAAGTGCAATGTTATTATTAATGATGATAAAAGTGTGTGTATGTGTAATCTTTCCACGGATGATGTTCTAGGCATCTTTGGACTGGGCAGGGACTCAAGGTAGTAATTTATTCAACTGATCTTTTATTTAGCAGTAAAACACATAAGCTATCTTTTATTTAAGAGAGTATTACCCTACACTGACTCGAGGAAGGCATTTTAATATGGTTCAGGCTGAGTTTTCTATGAACTTTAGGAAGAGTGGTTAGTAAAGTGTAGCAGATGACAGTTCTCTTTAAGAAAAACTAAGTTTGGTTTATGAAATACAAGTCTCTAAATTAAAGTGTTACCTAGAAAGTTATGTTGTGGGTTCCTTTTATAACTCATTGGGAGCAATTTTGATTGGAAAAAGAGTATTCTGATTCCTTTTGTTTTTTATTAAAGTTTGTTCATTAAATTGTAAGCATTTTGAGGTAAGGGACTGTCTTTTGCCTCTTTTTGTATCTAAAGCCTGGCACATCTAAATGCTTAATAAATATTTATTGAATTGAATTGAATTGAAAATTTTCATTGCTGTCTTCTGAGCATGTTCAAGAATATAGAGGGGCAGGGAACATGTAGATTTCCTTTCTTAATAATGGAAATAAGCTTTCCCTTCCCTTCCTTTGCCTTACCTTCTTTTCCCTTCCTTTCTTATCCCACCTAAATGCTTTAATACTTCAATGGATTTGTAAGCTTTGTAAGCATGGGTATTCCTTCCAATAGTGCAGATCATCAGTATGAGCCTTCTCATTCTGTGCAATTCTTCTCTAGGTCCACTCTGTAAATCCTTCAGAGAGGATCTAATCAATTCTCTGATGCCTTACAGTCTTTTAATAATGTGACTTTTAGTGAGAATTTGAGTTGTTCTATTATCCTTCTTGGTTTGACCAGGATCAGCCTGCCTTCTTTTCCAATAACAGATGCGCTGGAAGATATCTTTAATGTCTTTTCTTACATGGAAGTCACTATTGACATGATGTCAAAGCCTACTTATACCTAGCATGTAGAGGTCCTAAATCATGTAGGAAATGTTCAGTGCTCATTTTCCCATGTTTTTGTGTTGTATAGGCCCAAGACTCAAAAACTGATCATATTACAGGGGTGAGGAACCTGCAGCCTCAAGGCCACATGTGACCCTTAAGGTCCTCAAGTGCGGCCCTTTGATAAAATCCTTAATAAAAGGATTTGTTCTATAAAACTTGGACTCAGTCAAAAAGCCACACCCAAAGACCTAGAAAGCCACATATGGCCTCAAGGTCTCAAGCTCCCCACCTCCGATAGAATCACAACCAGACTAAGGAGAAACATTCAGAAGGACAAATAGACATACAGAAAGTAATACAAAGATTGAGCAGACACATAGACTAAACAGTTTATATATTAAGACATGGCATAAGTACAGCGTTTCTCCTCATCCTTCAGGATTTTAATGGGTTTAGTCAGCAAGGAAAGAATTTTAGAAGTCCTTCCACACTGATTAGCAATTCCTTTTCTATCAGGGAGATTAAGAAAAGAAGCTACATTGTTCTAATGCTTCTTCCCTCATGAACAGATCCTCTTCCAAGCTTTTCTGATGTTTTCCACACTACACAATTGTGCTTTATCTGTGCTACCCTCCACATGACATGAGCACATTCCATGAGCCAGAGTATACACAAACAATTTGGCAACAAGGTTGACTCACAGTCCTGGACTACCTTTTGAAATGTGTACCGCCAATATTTCCAATCCATTTCAAACCAAAGAGACACAAAATCTTGCCTGCTCTTTCACTTAGTCTCTGTCACCCCTTTTCTCTGGCCTGGAATGTGACTTGCACTGGAACTGAGGTCCAAAAGCAAAAATCACTGAAAGGGCCCATTTGGCATTCTCCTTGTGAGACAGCATTCTGTGTGTTTTCATTTCTTGCTTCAGATTAAATCCCAATAGCCTAGATTTCCCCCTACCCCTTGTTATAATAGAAGAAATTAATAATTCAGGTAAGGGTTGGACTGGATAATCCCCTGAGGTTTTATGATCCTATGCCAAATGGAAAATAAAACTTTGAAGCAACGAGGTATATGAGTTTCCAAGAACTCTGCATGTTTATGTGATGTCACCAGAGGACTTCTAACTCATGACTACAGAAGTTCAAATACCATGGCCTAATTTAGGCCAGAGCTCAGACTCAGTACATTTTTTTTTTGGTGGGGAGGGGGGGACGTCAGGGGAAAAGAAGTTTAGAATGATGCCATTAGATGGAATGGAGAGGAGCAAGATCTGGTATCTCATTTGGGGTTTTAAATTTATTTGATGCACCTGGCCTTCTGGGCAGTCTTTCAACAAATAAGTCATAATGCCTGCTGGTGGAGTTTACAGGCAAATAAGAAGGAATTATAAAAGGACAAATAGAAAGTACGGCAGCTTAACACTCAGTCTTTGCGTGGTCCTGTGTCAAATCCAAGATGCTAAGTGACTACCTGATCTTTTAACACGTTTATTTTGGCCAAATTTTTCATCAGATTCCTGAATGTGTAGCAATTTTCAAGTGGAGGCTACGTAGCCCTCTATAATAATCTAAAATGAGATTATTTTTAAAAAAATTATTATTAAAAGGTCATTTTAGCCTTGACCTATATTTAGAGAATTCAGTTGTTTCCCCAAACTTCTTGATATTTTCCAGTCTTCCACAGTTCTAAATCTTTTTCATCTTGCAAACCTTTTAGCAGGAACGCAAAACCCATGCTAACCTATTCCTACTTCACACACACACACAAAGAAGCAGGAGGTGATGTAGGCTTTTATGATGAAATATAATTTAAAATGATCAATTCATGCCAAAACAAAAGTATATACAATTATAAACATTAAAGAAATCAGCCTGAAGACAACCTAGAAGACCTTTTAGAAGGTTCACATTTTGACAACCATCAGAGTGTGGATCTGTATTAGAAATGAGGCTAAAGAACTTTAATGCCATTCAATCCAATTAAACTCAACAAATATTTGTTAGGCAGCTGTTTTGTACAAGGCAGAAAAACAACATAATCCCTACCCTCTCCATGATGATGTTCTAGGACAGATAACACACGTACCTCTAAGGCAACATTTATTAAGTGCCTACTGTTACATTTACTGTTAACCAAAAACAGTATTACAAATCCATGAGACATTGTGTTGCAACTAGATTTATTACAAAAGAAATGAACATGCATGTGGAACCTAAGCCAGGGCGAAGAATTCACAGTCCAGATGTTAGCTTTCATATTTATGAAATTGCAACAGAGGAGGAGAAACAGAAATCTCTGTCTATATGGGAATGGCAGGGGAGGAGAAATCATGAATAATTTAGATAGCAAAAGCAGCATTCTTTCCCTTTAAGGAACTGCTAGACTATGAAGATACGATGGTCTGCTTATCTACAAGGTCCCAGCTGCATGAACAGTTTCCCAGTCTAGTGCAGACTGATTGATACCTTTCTTGACTCTCAAGGACACATAGGAATCCAGTGTGAGATGCAAAAGAAAAAAAAAGTTATGTCAGCTCAGGGCAGGGGGGGTGGGTGGGGTGGGGGAGTATTCCTCCTTGACACATTCAGGGCCTCCTGCATACTCCAGGTCCAGTGTTTCTGGAAAATACGGCAACTCAAAAAGACAAGTTTAGGGGATCTCTTAACACTACCATGTGCCAGGTATTGAGCTGAGCTCTGGGGATATAAACAAAGGCAAAAACCAGTCTCTGCTCTCAAGGAGCTTGCAATCTAACGTAACTATGTACAAATAAGCTATGGATGAGATAAATGGGTGATAATCTTAGAGGGAAGGCACTAGCAGTAAGGGGGATTGGGAGAGGCTTCTTGAAGAAGATGGGTTCTTAGACGAGACTTGAAGAAAAGAGAACCAAGAGATGGAGATGAGGAGAGAGAACATTCCAGATATGAGGGACAGCCAGAGAAAATGCTTAGAGTTAGGAGATGGAGTGAGGAAGATTGTATGAGGAAGAGCAAGAAAACCAGCATCACTGGATTGCCAAGAATGTGGAGGAGAGTAAAGTTTATAGAATGATTTTATGTGCGTGTGAGTGTGTATTTGTGTGTATGTGTGTATACACACATATACATATTTGTGTCTAATGGTAGCCATCTCTAGCGTGGGGCAGAGGGGAGAAGGGAATAAAAAAAAGAGAAAAAAGAAATTTACTTGATAGCTATTATGTAATTAAAAGGAACAGCAAGTTGTACATAATAGATATGCAGTTTCATGTACCATCTTTTTTTTGTTATACTGTATTATGGAAATGCTTATTTTATTCCATAAATTAAAAAGAAAATAAATTTAAAATTCTAAAAATTAAAAAAAAA
>NW_020954559.1:24534320-24534546 GCF_900497805.2 Vombatus ursinus | reverse complement strand
GCAGTAATCACCGAAACTAAAAAAAAAAAAAGAAGAAAAGAAAACTGGAAAGATAGGAGGGAGTTGGGTTATGGAAGACTTTAAATGACAGTAAAGGATTTATATTTGATCTNGCAGTAATCACCGAAACTAAAAAAAAAAAAAGAAGAAAAGAAAACTGGAAAGATAGGAGGGGGTTGGGTTATGGAAGACTTTAAATGCCAGTAAAGGATTTATATTTGATCTG
>NW_020954559.1:24531198-24534221 GCF_900497805.2 Vombatus ursinus | reverse complement strand
GGGGGGGTCATAGAGAGCCACTGGAGTTTATTGAATTGTGGGCAAAAGGGGTGGTGGTGACATAGGCATGCCTGACTATAACAACAATATGAATCAGAACATGATTATGTATGGGGTGAGGTGTAAAGAGAGTGGTATGAGAAATTGGAAGAGGAGGAAGAGATAGAGGTAGGGATGGCAGGTGAGCTGAGCCTTGAAGCAAGGAAAGGAATTGAAAAAATGGAGATGAGAGTCTATTGCAGGAGAGAATGTTGGAATATGGGAGAAGGCAGAAACTTAACTAGAAGCAGAGTGCTTGAAGAGGAGTAGTGTGAAATAAGGTTGGAGCAGTAAGTTGGGGTCACATTGTGGAGGACCTTAAATGCTGGGCTAACTGTTCCCCATTCTAATCATTGTCCACATAGTTAGCAAAGTTATTTTCCTAAAGCAGGTTTATCCTGTCACTCTCCCCCTGCCCCCCATGCAATAAACTCCTATGCTCAAAGAAGCAATGTGAAACTATGAGGAACTTTGTTTAAATCCTTCCTCTCTTAAGTACTTAAAGCTCTTCACAACCTGGCCTATTTCTTATTTTTTCAGTCTTTTTACATATTAATGGTAGCTAGGTGACACATTGGCTCCTAGACCTGGAGCCAGGAGGACCTGAGTTCAAATTCAGCCTCAGACACTTACTAGCTGTTTGATCCCGGGCAAGTCACTTAACCCCTGTATACTTCAGTTTTCTCATCTGTAAAAGGGAGATAATAAGAGAACTTATCTCCCAGGCTTGTTGTAAGGATCAAATGAGTTAATAATTGTAAAGCACTTTGTAAACCTTAAAGCATTATATAAATGCTAGTTGTTTATTGTTGTTAATTATTATCATTATTCTTCTCTACATACGCTATGGTCAAGCTACATTGGTCTATTTACCATTCCTATACTCATGAGAAATCATATCCTGTCTCTGTGCCTTTGCAATGGTTACCCTCCAAGCCTGGAATGCTCTCCCTCCTCATCTCTGTCTCTTAGAATCCCTGGCTTCCTTCCAGACTCAGCTCAAATGCCACCTTCCACATGAGGCTTTTCCCTGCCTCCGCCTAACCCTGCTGCTAGAGCCTTCCCTTCTAGTCAATCTACATCTTCCATGTACCTATTTACATACATGCTGTCTTCTCTATTTGAATGTAAACTCCTTGAGGGCAGAGATTGTTTTTGTTTTTGCTTTGTCCTCAGAGTTTAGCACAGGGTCTGACACATAGTAAGCACTTGATAAATGCTTGTTAATTATTGATTTTTCAACTGGAAACAGGGTGTCAGCCAAAGCTTTTGAGTAGGGAAGTGACAAGATTAGAAATATTCATTAAAAATATTCTGGTAGTGGTGTGAAGGGTGGATTGGAAAGAGGAAGTGTGGGGGGGTGCAAACCAGTTAGGAGGCTCATAGGATCACAGATTTTGAACTAAAAGAGATCTTAGAGATCATCTAATTTTATTTGCTCAGTTTACAGATGAAGAAACTGAGGGCTAATGTCACAGCAGAAGATCTGGGATTCAAATTCAGGTATCCTAATTCCAAATGCAATGTTCTTTCCATCATACCATGCAGGTTCAAAGGAAAGATGATAAGGGCATAAACTAGGTTGTGGGAATGAAGAGGAGGGGATGGATGAAAAAGATAATTGTAAAGGTGGAATCAGTCAAGTGGTTTGATTCAGGTGATAAGGAAGAGAGAAGAATAAAAAATAACTGAGGCTTTCTGTCTGAGTGACTTTAGGAAGATGCTACTTCCATTAACAGAAATAAGGATGTTGGGAGAAGAGAATGAGCTATATGAATGTATTGAATTTGTGGTGGTGGCAAGATATCCAGGTAGAGAGATCTAGGTAAAGTTGTTAATGTGGCCCTAGAACTTAGGGGTGAATTGCCTACACTAATGAATTCACAGGTTTAGACTTAAAAATATATTATCTATGTAATAGTGATAATTGAAATTTTTGGAGCTCAGAGAGCCCAGGCCAGAGTGTTGGGGAACACCAACAGTTAGTTGTGATTTACTTGCTCTTTGTAAAGTGTATGGGTGGTCAAGGAGGACTAGTACCACTAGTATGAGGACTTGCTGAGCCCTTTTCAGGACTGCTCATCCACCTTTTGTGTCCAGTTGGCAGTCAGCTCTCACCTGTGGCTCCAACAAACCGTACCATGTGCAAGGGCCACACCACATCTGGGTAAACTGTCCTGGTAGATGGGCTAAACCAGGTTGAAGGTAACTGATGGACCACAAACCTGTCAGTGAGTTAGAGGGGGGCATTTACCCCAAGTGTGTGAACACTTCCCCTGGTGGAATTGGTGGAAACAGTTTGTTCCAACAACCATGAAGCAGACATCGTGGAGCAATTAGAGTTTGGTCAGACATATATTGCATCTTGGGCCAGTTGTCCCGACTTTTATCTCGCCATTAGACTTCAATGATTCTGGAAGAGAAAGTGAGGCTGATAACTTTGTGCAACTCTACCCTGCTTAAATAGGATTCAAGCAAGAGTCAAGAAATCACCCCGTGATGTCATTGGTCCTCTTCGAAAACAACAGTAACAACAACTTCTTCTTTGTTCACATTTCTACGTACATATGCTTTACATGTTTACTATGAAATGAATCATAAGTGGGAACACTTGTGCCATTGCACTCCTGGAGAGTGACTCAGATGGTTTTCATAGAAGCTACTTGGAGATCTTTCTCAAAGAATATAACCTGTTATTATTATCATTATTTTACATTTATGTAGCACCTACTATGTGCTAGACACTGTGCTAAATGCTTTACAAAGATTATTTCATTTGATCTTCACAACAACTTGGGAGTTAGGTAACATTATTATCCCCATTTTACAGTTGAGGAAACTGAGGCAAACAGAGGTTAAATAACTTGCCCAAGGTCATACAATTAGTAAATATATAAGGCTGGATTGGAACTCGGATTTTCCTGATTCAAGGTTTAGTATTTTATCCACTGCACCACTTAGCTGCCCCTAGCATTTCAGTGATC
>NW_020954559.1:24518805-24531159 GCF_900497805.2 Vombatus ursinus | reverse complement strand
TGTGATAGGTAAACTCCTCATAAAGAATTAGGAAGTCATTCACCAAGGAAATTGCAAGACGTTGAAAATTCAAACTGAGAAGATTATGAGGAAATTTCTTGTGTTTCTGAAAGGGAGCCATTAGAGGGATTCTTTCCACCAAAACTCTTGCTGCTTCATGTCAGCAAGTGTTGCTTTCTCTCTTTCCTTTGCAGAAAAGAATGAGGTTACTTTTAACCAATCCCTATGTATTAAATGATCCCTTCTTTGGAGCTATACTGCGGGCCTCAGTGCTCCTGGCATTAATCCCAACCCTCAGCATCGATAAATGTTTTTTTCTCTTCTTTCCTTGCTTCCTGCGGAAAGATCTTCTGGCAAGGCGAGGAAGGATCATAGGATCAGAGATTTAGAGCTGGAAGAGCTCTTAGAGGCCATCTAATTCAACCCCCACATTTTATAGATGAAATTTAAGAAAGGTGAAGGGATTTGTCTAAGGTTATGCAGCAGTAGAGCTGGAATTCAAACTCTGGTCCAGTGACTCCAAATTCAGCACCTTTTTCACTGCACAGGTGAAGAGTCCAGCCACAAGTAATAGTGTGGGAAATGTGGAGAGCATTTGGAGACAGCATTTGTCCGTTGTACACAATAACAGCCACGTTATGCGTTGACTAATATTGATAAACTTAACCCTTCCCAACAATACAGGGATCTAAGACATCTCCAAAGGCCTTGTGATGGAAAATGCTATCCACGCCCAAAGAACTATGGAATTTCAATGCAGATTGAAGCATACTATTTGCTTTTTTTTTCCTTCTGTTGAGTTTTATTTCCTTTTTCTGGTGGTTCCTTCTATTGGTTCTAATTCTTTTGTTTGTTAATTGTTGATAAATCAAAATAAATTAATAAAATAAAATAAAATTAAAAAAAGAATGAAGGACAAAAAAATAAAGAGATAGCATTTGTCTGGCTTAATCGTAACATAGAGTGCAGAATGGAGAAAAGTGTGAAATAGGATTTGAAAGGTAGGACCAAGGCACCAGATTTGTATTTAGTACAGAGTTTTGGTCTCTGAAAGGACTGATGAGAGAAAGGCAGGACTTCAGCTCCAGAGAATTGGAGAGAATAGGGTAGTATATTTTGAAAGAGATAGAAACAGGAAATAAAGTAGTGATTGAATACTAGAACTTGAATGTGTTACTGGGGACTTGGTCACCATGGATAACCTATATTGAGTTGCTAGAATTAAATTACAAGTTCAAGCCATGACCACCATCAAGACTAACATGACTGACATCAGGACTGGGTGACTGAGTCTTTATATTTCTGTGGATTAACAGGCAGATCAGTCATGCTTCCTGAGAGAAGAAACATTAGTCCTGAGACACAGGTTGCCAGTTCTACTTTGGGATATCTCTGACTGTTAGGAAATTTTCCCCTGATATCATCAGGCAAGTTTTTCTCTTTGTAACTTTCATCCATTGCTTCTGGTTTTGGCTTCTGTTGCCAACATCCTAGGGTTGGGTGCTAAGGACTAGGATATAGCAAAATCTCCAGATGGGAATTAAGTTGCTCTAGATTGATGATTAGAAACCTTTTAAAAGAGAAGAGTAACTTTTGGAGATATTCTTAAGTTACATTTTTTTTTGAAGAGCCACATTAGATTTCAATTGATGCCAGAGATATTTCGCATCAATTTTATCTACTCTATTTAATACATTTTTATTACTTTGTATTTTTTTAAAAAATAAGCTAATTCAATATTTTCTATCAGAAGATCAAATCATAACTCTATATTGTCTCCAAAATCCCTCCTTATGGCATATGGACCTAGGAACTGGGAGAGAAAGTGTTGGGACCTCCTATAATCTTTTCCTAGCAGCATGTTACTGCCTCTGCACTTACCAGATTATCTCCCTGAAACACCAAAAAATAAATAGAAGAGATTCTCTCCACAAGGGCAATCTCCCAAATTAACTTGAATGACTGGAACTTAATTGAAAAATTTAAAAAGTTTGGAGTGGTGACTCATGACTATAATTCCACCTACTGGGGAGGCTGAGGTTGGTGAACATCTTGAACTCAGAGTTCTATATTGCTGTGGTAGGCTATGCCAGTTAGTTACCCTCATTAAGTTCTGGATCAATATGATGAGCATCCTGAGTCAAGGTGGGGGACCCACCAGGTTGCCTAATGAAGGGTAAATTGGCCCAGATTAGAAAAGAAGGTCGAAGCTCCCATGCTGATCAATAATGGGATCTCCTGCACTTCCAGCCTGTGTGATATGGGGGTGGGGTAGGTTGGGTGTAATAATAATAATAATAATAATAAAATAAATAAGAGAATTTCAAAACAAGGCATGAATTTGACCAATCAACTTTTCATTGCTAAATCTAAAGCCCTGTGTATCCATTTCCAAGTTGCTGATGAAAAAGAACAGATGGAAATGTTATCAATAGCCTCTGACTAATAATGCCAAGGGTCATCATGTTTATTATTCTACCTACTCTCTTCATTATGTGGTCCTGAGAATAAAATCAGATAAACTGACAAACTGCCTTTTCCTATGCCTCACTGTCAGATCTGAACTACCATATGCTCAAATTTCAATTCCATCCTGATCAACCTGGCCCCCTTCCATTTCTCATAGGATTAAGTCTGATTAAATGAGGGGGGCACCTTGGGAACATAATTTATAAGAGATTAAATGGAAAGAATGGTGTTTGGAGAATGCTTCCTACCCAACATAGATGAAGATGTCAGAGTTTCCCAACTAACAATGTTTCCCTAAGAAGTAATTCCTCTGTGTAATTGATATAGCGGCTTTCTAGTTCAGCTTGAAGGCATTCTTGGTTTGCTATCCCAGTGACATAAAAGCACTGAAAATATCAATTGTCATTTACATGCTTGCTTTGCTGTTGGAAATTCTTAGAGAATAACAAGAGAACAATTTATTTTAGGATAATTCTGTTTATTGATCAAAGCTAATTAAGTTTGCTTGAAAAAATGTTCCCTAAAGTCATTCCCAGGATATAAAAACCTGTGAAGACTGTATTTTTCTCTTTTGTATATAATGTAAGGAAAACAATTGCTCAACTCTAATAACAATTCTTTTGTATGCTGTGCAATATTTATGCTTCCTCATACTTCACAGGTGTTTGCCACTATGATTAGAGATGTCTAGCTCTTAATACAAATGGGAAAAAAAAGTATTTTCTATAGATGATAAGGTTATGAAGGAGGCTCTTGTTTGCAGATGTGATTTTGTACTGATTGTATAACTCTCTAAAATACTGCATAGCCTCGATGGAGATTCACAATCTCCCTAAAGAGTCTGGCCTAACTATCCACATAAGAAGACTTTGTGGATTAAGAATATCTCTTGTCCAAGTCAGTGGTCTCTGAAGTGGAATTGGAATGACTCCAACAAGTTCTGTGGCTTGAACTCAAGGGGGATATATATGGTTAACCAATTGGAGGATGGGTTGCATCCCAGCCTTCCCTGTCCCCATATGTAATTATAGAATTAAGTTCAACATAATTCTTCTGCCTTCTTCAACACATGCCTACTTTATCCCTTCCTGTTTCTGGCCTCCAGGGTGTCTACCTTGGGACTGGGCCCCTCAAAGTGGTAGTAACCTAAGCTTTGGCAACTGATCTGATGAAATCTCCCACCCATCACTGATACTCCCAGCATCCCTATACCTTGACCCTCTTCCTTCCCTTTACCACAGTGATTGGCTCTGTGCTCAGGGCAGCAGCTGGTGAGAAAACCCTGATACAGACTTTCCATTTTTCATTGAGAAAGTGAGTAGCACAGAAAAGACAGTCATGGATGGACTGCAATTAAAAACCCACTCCTCTTCAGAATTTCCCTATTTCCATGAAGTACATTACCATTCTTTCATTCTCTCAAATTCTCTACTTTCTCATCATCTTTGCTTTCTCACTCAGTTGAAATTACTCTTCTTAAAACTCCCTTCTCTGTCTGTCTCTCTGTGTCTCTTTCTCAAAACTTTGACCGTCTTTATACAAAATTATAGACCAAACAGCCTGTTTCTGGTAGATTTAGCAGGAATAGGATATAATGTCCTTAAAGGGGAGTCTCTGGAGAAATTGAGGGAGGAGGTTTTCTGAATGGGTTTATCTTAATACCTTTTCAGTTGCTCAAATACCTATTCTGATTTACCAGAAGGTGGGTCAAACTTCGTTCTAGAAAGAGCAAGTTGTCTTGCTAAGCTCAGGGAGGGGGAGGAATGCAAGACAGTAGCCTGAGTGTGGGTGCCTAATTTCACCATCCCAATATCTCTTGGATGGGTGACACAGGTTTTTGATCTCCTCCCCTTGACCCCAAGAGTGGGATGCAAGCCTCTCATACTCATCCTAATCCTAAAAGGTTACAGCTTGAAGCCTTGTCCTTTGAATACTGGGGATCTAGGGCTAGGGCTGCCTTAGCTACATGAAATATCTCAAAGATAAGGGGATGCATGGGGTTAAAGGGCAAGAGGACATGGGGGAAGAGGGTAAAATGGAAGCAGTATGAAGTATGACAAGCAGAAAAAGCAGCAGCTACCAGACCTAACAAGATCCACAGGCAAAAATCAAAAGTTAAAAGCGGATTTGGTGATGCATTGAAGGTAACTGTGGTTAGAAACGGTGTCATTAACCAATCCCTGACGTCCCCTAGCATCTAAGCTACTCACTGCCACTGCTGCTAGCATTTGGGCCTCTCACTATTAGTCTAAATGCTTGTAGAAGGAGGATGTCACACTGGGTAGGTGACCAATGCTAGCTAGGTTGGAACAATGAAAGAGAGAACTGAGACTGTGCTGCTGATAATCTCACTCATGCTTCCATGAAACATGGTATGCTTGGGTATAAAGTGGGCCCCTGGTGCCAGATTTCAGTCCTGGTTCTCAGGCTTGCAATCTACCTATAAAGTTTATTTTTGTAAAATTTTAATTTTAATTCAATTTTATTTTATTTTATTTTATTTTATTTTCAGTTCCAATTTTTCTCCCTTCCTCCATGACTTCCCCACCCATTGAGAAGGTAAGTATTATCATGCTGAGTATACAGATGTAACCTTGCAAAACATATTTCTGTATTAGCCATGCTCTTAAAAAACAAAAACCAGGAAAAAAAAGGAGAAAAAAGATTCTTCGATGTGCATCTGAGTGCATCCGTTCTTCATCTGGAGGTGGATTTTTCATCATGAATCCTTTGGAACTGTGGTAAAGCATTGTATTGATCAAAGTTACTAAGTCTGCCATAATTTACAATGTTGCTGTCACTATGTAAATTTTTTCTCCTGGTTCTGCCCACTTCACTTTGCATCAGTTCATATAAGTCTTCTCAGGCTTTTATGAAACTATCCCCTTCATTATTTCTTACAACACAATAGTATTCCATCACAATCATATAACATAATTTGTTCAGTCATTCCCCAATTGATGGGCATCCCCCTTTCCAGTTCTTTGCCACCACAAAAAGATCTGCTATAAATATTTTCATATATAGAGGTCCTTTTCCTTAAGGAAAAAAAAAACTCTTTGGATTATAGACCTAGAAGTGGTATTTCTGGGTCAAATGGTATGCACAGTTTTATATCCCTTTGAGTGTAGTTCCAACTTGCTCTCTAGAATGGTTGGTTTAATTCATAGTTTCATCAACATGCATCAGTGTATCTATTTTTTCATATTTTCTCCAGAGTTTGTCAATTTTCTTTTTTGTCATGTTAGCCAATCTGATGTCTGTAAAATGGTAATTCAGAGTTATTTTAATGTGCATTTCTCCAACTATTAATGATTTAGAGCATTTTCTCATATAAGTATTCATAGTTTGAATTTCTTCATCTGAAAACTTCCTGTTCATATCCTTTGACCATTTATCAATTAGGGAATGGCTCTTGGGGCAGCTAGGTGGTACGGTGGATAGAGCACCAGCCCTAAAGTCAGGAGGACCTGAATTTAAATCTGGCCTCCGACCAAAAACTTGACACTTACTAGCTGCATGACCCTAGGCAAGTCACTTAACCCCAATTGCCCCCCCCAAAAAAGGAAATGGCTTTTATTTTTATAAATTTGTTTCAGTGACATATATTTCAGATATGAGACCTTTATCAGAGAAACTTGCTGTAATGATTGCTTCCCAGATGTCTGCTTTCCTTCTAATCTTGGTTGCACTGGTTTTGTTTGTACAGAAAGAAGCTTTTAAATTTAACACAATCAAAATTATCCATTTTATATTTTGTAATGCTCTCTCTTGTTTGGTCATGTATTCTTCCTTTCCCCATATATCTGACAAGTAGACTTACTTGCTCTTCTAATTTGTTTATGGTATTACCCTTCATGTCTAAATCCTATGCATTTTGACCTTATCTTGGTATATGGTGTGAGATGTTGTCTATACCTAGCTTGTGTCCTATTGTTTTCCAGTTTTCTCAGCAGTTTTTGTCAAATTGTAAGTCCTCATCCCAGAGGCTCAGGTCTTTGGATTTATCAAACATTAGGTTACTATAGTCATTGCCTACTCTGTTTTGTGTACCTAATCTATTCCACTGATTCACCACTCTATTTCTTAGTCAGTACCAGATAGTTTTGATGATAACTGCTTTATAATATGGTTTGAGATCTGGTATTGCTAGGCCACCTTCCTTTGTATTTTTTTTTCACTAATTCACTTGATATTCTTGACCTTTTGTTCTTCCACATGAATTTTGTTATTTTTTTTCTAGCTCTATCAAATAGTTTTTTTTAGATTGATTGGTATGGCACTGAAAAAATAAATTAGTTTAGGCAGAATTGTCATTTGTATTATATTGGCTCAGCCTATCCATGAGCTATCGATATTTTCCCAAATTTTTAGATCTGACCTTATTTGTGTGAAAAGTGTTTTGCAATTGTGTTTGTTTAGTTCCTGGGTTTGCCTTGGCAGGTAGAACCTCAAGAATTTTATATTTTTTACAGTTATTTTAAATGGAATTTCCTTCCTATCTCTTGCTGCTGGACTTTGGTGGTTGTCTAAAGTAATACTAATGATTTATGTGGGTTTATCTTATATCCTGCAACTAAGCTAAAGTTGTTAATTATTTCAAGTAGGATTTTTTTTTAGTTGATTCTCTAGGATTCTCTAAGTAATCTCTAACTCATGTCATTTGCAAAGAGTGATAGTTTTGTTTTCTCATTGCCTATTCTAACTCCTTTGATTTCTTTTTCTTTTCATTACTATAGATAATATTTCTAGTAGTATATTGAACACCAGTGGTAATAATGGGAATCCTTACTTCACTTCTGATTTTATTGGAAGATTTCTAATTTATCCTTATTATAGATAATGGTAGCTGATGGTTTTACACAGATATTGCTTATCCTTTTAAGGAATGATCACTTTATTCCTATGTTCTCTAGTGTTTTTTAATAGAAATGCGTACTGTATTTTGTCAAAAGCTTTTTTGGCATCTACTGAAATAATCACATGATTTTTATTGGTTTTGTTATTGATATAGTCAATTATATTGACAGTTTTCCTAATATTGAACCAAATCTGCATTCCTAGTATAAATCCCATCTGGTCATAGTGTATGATCCTTGTGATATTTTGCTATAATCACCTTACTAATATTTTATTAAGAATTTTCACATCAATATTCATTAGGGAAATTGGTCTATAGTTTTCTTTCTCTGTTTTAGCTCTTCCTGGTATGAGTATAAGCACCATATTTGTGTCATAAAAGGAATTTGGTAGGACTTTTTTTTTACCTGTTTCCCAAATAGTTTATATAATACTGGAATTAATATTTTTTGATGTTTGGTAGAATTCATTTGTGAACCCATTTGACCCTGGAGATCATTTCTTAGGGAATTCTTTAATGGCTGTTCAATTTCTTTTTCTAAGATAGGGTTATTTAGGCATTTTATTTCCTCATCTGTTAATCTGGGTAATTGATATAGTTTTTAAAAAATATTCATCAATTTCATTCAGATTGTCAGACTTACTGGCATAAAACTGGGCAAAATATTTCCTAATGATTGCTTTAATTTCTTCTCCATTGGTGGTGATCTGACCCTTTTCATTTTTGATATTGGATATTTGGTTTTCTTCTTTTTTAAAAAAATTAAATTAACCAATGGCTTATCTATCTTATTGGGTTTTTTCATAAAACTAGCTCCTAATTTTATTTATTAGCCCAATAGTTTGGTATAATTTTTAAATTTGGAGATTTTTAATTTGTTCTTTTTCTAGTTTTTTTTGTTGCATGCCCAATTAGTTGATCTGATCCTTCTGTTTTGTTGATGTAAGAATGTAGAGAATAAAATTTCCCCTAACTATTGTTGTATCCCATAAATTTTGGTATGTTTCCTTATTGTTATAATTTTCTTTGACAAAATTATTGATTATTTCTATGATTTGTTCTTTGACCAACTTATTCTTTAGGATTAGATTATTTAGTTTCCAATTAATTCTCTTTGTTGAATGTAATTTTTACTGCATTATGATATGAAAAAGATACATTTAATATTTCTGCCTTTCTACATTTGATTTTGAGATTTTTATGCCCTAATACATGGTCAATTTTTGCATAGGTGCCATGTGCTGCTGAGAAAGATTTATTCCTTTTTGTTCCAGTTAAGGTCTGTCATATCTTTTCCTCATTTTTCTTCTACCTCTCTTATTTGATTTTTAAGCTACTTTTTAAAAAGCTATTACATGAGTTCTTTCTGGGCTTGTGATCAATTCCAGTTTTTCTTTGGGGCTTTGCCCATAGGTGTTTTGGCATTGTTGTACTTTTTTGAGTTTGTTTCTTGATCATCCCTGGCACCATAATAATTTTCTCTGGTTTAGATTCTTTTTAGTTGTATTTTCCTCATCTTTTCTGGTCTTTTCCCTTACTTTTAAATTTGTACTCTGCTCCTGTGGTGGCATTGTCCCAAACTTCTTGTGCAAGGGGCTGCAGACTCTGACTGTTGGCTGGTGTTGCACTGATGTTGCCCTGAGGCCCCCCAGTGACCCTTTTTTTGGAAGCACCCTTCTCTCTGGTGCTGTGCTGATGGGATGGGATGGGATGGGATGGGATGGCTGGGTCTGACAGCTCACCTGGTACTGAGCCTGGGTCCCAGTGCTGATGTCTGGCATGTGCTGATCCCTGCATTGACATCTGTTTGCCCAGTGCTGTATCGAAGCATGTGGTAGTCCCTGTGTTGGAGGCTGCCTGTTCACTTGGGTATTCTGGGTTATATGGGGGGGTCCAAGCATTGGTGTCTGCCTGTTTAGGCAGCTATGGGGTGTGGTGTTGATGTCTACTTGTTTGCTGGGGGCTACCCTGAAGCACTTGACAGTCTAGCTGTTGGCAGCTGCCTGTTTCCCCAGGGCTATGCTGAAGTACATGGTGGTTCTAGGAGCTGGTGTCTGCTTGTTCCCCTGGATATGCTGAGGCATGGGATGGGGGAGCAGGAGAGGGGTGGTTGTGGTGTTGGCATTTGCCTGCTCCGCCACACTGTGGCTCAGGATGTCCTGCTGGATTGCTGAGGTGGGGCTTGCTACTGGGTTGCTGGTATGCTTCCTGTCCTGGACTATGCTCTCTATTTATCCCAGTGAGACACACCTCTTCTGTGGACCTTCCAAGTTTCTTGGGCTAAAAGAATGTTTCACCCCATCTTGTAATTACCCTGGTGTTCCAGGATTTGCTTTGGGGCACTGTTTTCTGATTGTATGGAGGTAAATCTGGGAAAGTTAGGGTGATTTCCTGCTTACTCCACCATCTTAGCTCCTGGAAGTCCCCCCTACCCCAAATGCACATTTCTTCTTCGTCTTCTTCTTCTTCTTCTTCTTCTTCTTTCTCCTCCTCCTCCCCCTCCTCCCTCCTCCCCCCTCCCCCCCTTCCCCCCTCTTCCCCCTCCCCCCCTCCCCCTCCCCCTCTCCCCCTCCCCCTCCTCCTCCTCCTCCTTCTTTTTTGGCTAGGCAATGGGGTTAAATGACTTGCCTGGGGTCACACAGCTAGTAAGTGGCAAGGGTCTAAGGCTGGATTTGAACTTAGGTCCTCCTGACTCCAGGGCTGGTGCTCTATCCTCTGCGCCACCTAACTGCCCCCCCCCCATCTTCTTAAAAGGTATGGCTTTTTGCTTTTTTAGGAAAATAAATAACTTGGTCTCAAATTAGAAGATTCCTCTGTGGGAGTCATTCTACCCAAATACTTCAATCAGAAGAAAAAGCCAGTAGTTTCTTTCTACCATCTCCTTTGTCTACTCTCCTACTTTAAGTAAAACTTCTTGAAAAAAAAGATATTGTCTTTTGTGAATTTAGGCATTTGCTTATATGTCAGGTTCATATATTCTGATTTTTGAGGTTATGGGAATAATGTTATATTTACCTGTCTTCATTACCTTCTTCATCCATTCATCAAAAGAAAGATAATTTAGTTAGATGATTATATGTAGTAACAGGAGTATAGAACCAAAAGTCTACTAAGCCATCAGGAAACTTTCTGACAGACTAAGAATTATCCTAAGATTAAAAAATAGACCAATTAAGTTTGACATAATGATCTGTGAAGAGGTGAATCCTAAGGTTCATTTAGAAGTGTTCTGGGAGGATAGAAACCAGCTAGACAAAGTGTTGTGGGACTGAGGCTGAGTGAATGATTATGGGTACATACATCAAATTCATCCAAGATTCCTGGACAGATGTAATTACTTAGATAATTTTACTCTATTCACTGACCATTGACATGAAAGAAAGAATTATATAGAGTGATATGTACTCACCAAAGTGGTTTTCCATGGAGGTGTCAAGGAGACTGCCTAAAATGAAGTCCAAATTAAGGAGGTACCCCCTATTGATAGTGAGGTGAATGAATGAATGAATGTATTAAAAAAAATATTAAGTCTTTACTTTGTGCCAGACTGTGCTAGCAATGAAGGATACAAATACAAAACCAAGATAGGTCCTGTCCTCAAGGAGTTTATATTCTAACAGGGGAAGTAATAAGGATAATGGTGGCCAAAGAAGAGAATTTTGGTTTGAAGAATCACAGGGATTATGAATAGAGCCATGAGACAGTCTCATTCTAGTATCAATGGTAGTATAAATGTGACTAATGTTCTCAAAGCAGAAGGTTCAAGGGTGTGGTGGCTCAACACACAGCTATGAGGCAGATGACAAGGTGACTAAGGAGGCCTTGATTTTGATTTCTCTGCAAATGTCTGAAAGAAGCATATAGTATAATCTGAAACTATCTAGATAGAGTAGGTTATAGGTGAGTTTGTATTCACCTGCCAATGAGGAACAGCCCAAAGGCAGAGTTCTAAAGCTGAGCAAATTAGATGTGGTGAGGGGTGGGTATGGTTTCTGTAAGTGTGTTCTGGAGGGTCACTGTTCCAAATGGGTAGAAGAGAGACAGCAGCAGGGCAGTTGTCAGAGGTCCTTCAAATGTTTCTACTTGTGGGCAATATCATTTTATAATACATAAAATAAAATCTTATAAAATCTCATCAGATCTAACCATCTACACTAAACCAACAAAGTATATGAAAAATACATATTCTCCAGACTTTGTTATTTAGGTTAATGGGTATTTAATTCATTAATAAGTGAAACTTGAACAAGTAATATAGATTAAAAAAAAAAACAAGTTAGGCTGCCAAATTAAGTGACAAGAGGAAATTAGGTTGGATTGTATAGGAAATATTGCTCAGCACTTTCAATCAATGACTCCAAACTTCTCCTGATAAAATTCATGTCTTTTTTTATAATTTATTTATTTATTTTTAGTTTTCAGCATTCACTTCCATAAGATTTTGAATTTTAAATTTTCTCCCCCTCCCTCTTCTCCCCGCTTCCCAAGACGGCATGCAATCTGATATAGATTCTACTTACACATTCATATTAAGCATATTTTCACATTAGTCATGATGAAAAGAAGAATTAGAACTAATGGGAGGAACCATGAGAAAGAAGAAACAAAACAAAACAACAAAAGAAAAGAAGAGCGAATAGATTGCTTCCATCTGCATTCAGACTCCATAGTTCTTTCTCTGGATGTGAATAGCATTTGCTATCGTGAGTCATTTGGAGTTATCTTAGATCCTTTCATTGTTGAGAAAAGCTAAGCCTATCAAAGTCAGTCATCGCACAATGTGGTTTTTACCATGTGAAATATTCTCCCAGTTCTGCTCATTTCAATGATTTAGAGCATTTTTTCATATGACTATAGATAACTTTAATTTTTTCACTTGAAAACTGCTTGTTCATATCCTTTGATCATTTATCAATTGGGGAATGACTTGTATTCTTATAAATTTAACTCAATTCTCTATATGTTTTAGAAATGAGGCTTTTATCAGAGACACTGGCTGTAAAAATTGTTTCCCAGTTTTCTGC
>NW_020954559.1:24518608-24518795 GCF_900497805.2 Vombatus ursinus | reverse complement strand
CATACTATTTTCCAGTTTTCCCAGCAGTTTTTGTTAAATAGTGAGTTATTATCCCAGAAGCTGGAGTCTCTGGATTTATCAAATAGTGAGTTACTATAGTCATTCACTCTTGTGTCTTGCACACCTAACTATTCCACTGATCCAGCACTCTATGTCTTAGCTAGTACTAAGTAGTTTTCATGATTGT
>NW_020954559.1:24514107-24518501 GCF_900497805.2 Vombatus ursinus | reverse complement strand
ATAAGTAAATTAATTTAGGTAGAATTAAAATTCATGTCTTTAAAATCAAAGAATGATCTGTATCAGTAGGAGTAAAGAAATCAAAGGTTTCCTTTCCTTTGTGCTGCCTGTCTCTGAAATGGACTTCATCTTCACCATCACCTCTTGGAATCCCTACTTTCCTTCAAAACTCAGCTTAAGCACTGCTTTCTACATAAAGCCACCAGGTCAGCCAACTACTGACTACATGCTATTATTAAGCTAACTACATGCCGGACCCTGTGCTTAGCCTGAGAATATAAATATGAGCAAAGAGAAAACAGTCTCTGTCCTCTAGGAGCTTACATTCATGAGAGAGTGAAATTGGAATGACATAATGAAAATAGATTGCTTCATCTCTCTCAAAAAGCAGATTAAATAATAATCAGAAAACTGCTTCTGTATTGTGAAAGAGAACTTTAAATTCAATTACATGATTTATTTTTTATTCTGAGTAGTGTTTAATAAAAAGTTACTCTTGAGTAAATGATCACTGATTGAGGAGAATATGAATTCTCATAATGTATTAGAATTTGAATGTTTTCCTCTCTAAATTATAGCTATAATTGAAGAAAATCTTCCTTTTGAGCCTGAATTGTATATATATTCGCATATATGTGTATTATGCTCACTGTTCCAATAATTTCTAATTCTGACCTATGAGCCTTTATAAATATTCATTGCTGGTAGCAATAATGAAGTTCATTTTCAGATTTGCTTCATTGTCAAGAATATGGATTATTTGGGGGGTCATGTGATTCATATGTTAAACTGATGATGAGTCTGAACTGTATGCAAAGTATCTTCAAAAGGAATATGCAAAAGTGATGAAAGGGAATCTTTTCCTATTTTCATGTAAGCAAATAGAAGCCCAACCCTTCAGTTATCATGGTGCATGCAAAATCACAGGCTGCAGTGGAAATAGAAAGGCACATAGTTTCCTCCCAGAAACCCATATATAGGTCAATGTACTTGCAAAGAATAAGGAAATTTTATGAAAACAACTCTAACCTTATACAAAAATATAGGTCAAAATTTCTCTCTGGATACAGGGGACACAATAAAGAGAGAGAAAAAGGAATCACTGCAAAAGGTCAATGACATAGATACCTCTCTTCAATAAGTTAGTTGAAAATTAATACAAAAGCTGTGATATTAGACATTGGAGTTTTCTCTCAGCAGACATGTTAGATGCAGTGGAGACCATCTTTCTGATCATGATAGGTGGAGAGTTCATAATGGGGATTTTGGGGAATGGATTCATTGGACTGGTGAACTTCATTGACTGGATCAAGAAAAGGAAAATCTACTTGGTTGATTTAATTCTCACCAGCCTAGCCATCTCCAGAATTGGCCTATTGTTTGTGATACTATTAAATGGTTTTATAACGATTCTTTATCCAGAGGCATTTGACTGTGAAAATATTTTGAAACTTATAGACAGTGTCTGGACAATCACCAACCAGTTAAGTGTTTGCTTTGCTACCTGCCTTAGCATATTCTACTGTTTGAAGATAGCCAATTTCTCCCATCCCCTTTTTCTCTGGCTGAAGTGGAGAATTAACACAGTGATCCTCATAATTCTACTGGCATCTTTACTTAAAACTGTACTCATTAGTCTCCTAATAACAGAGAAATTTAATGAAGATTTCAAGGGCTGGGGAAGCAGAAAGAACAAGAGAAATTATACAGGTAATTCTGTCTATTTTAACACCCTGATTTTCCTCAATCTGGAGACTCTCTTGCCTTTTACCCTGTCTGTGATCTCATTTTGCCTGTTAATCCTCTCCTTGTGGAAACATACCAGGAAGATAAAGCTCAATGCCATGGATGCTAGAGATCCCAGAACAGAGATCCATTTGAGAGCCATGAAAGCTGTGATTTCTTTCCTCATTCTCTTTGTCATTTACTGTTTGGCCTTTCTCATAACAACATCCAGCTACTTTCTTCCACAGAAAGAACTAGCAGTGATATTTGGTGAGATTATTGCTGCCATCTACCCCTCAGGCCACTCATTTATTTTAATTTTGGGGAACATTAAGCTGAAGCAGGCATCCCTGAATTCACTGAAGAAGATGAAGCATTGTCTCAAAGGAGGAATTTTCCATAGTACTCTAGACCAGCCTGTGCAGAAATGAATATTTTTTAGTGGAAAGAAGGCAACAAGGAGTTCTTGTAAAACCTTTCTCACCTTTCACAGTTTTCCCATTAGTTTTAGTTGTTTGATTTTAACATCATTGAAATTGTTGGGCATTACAGGAAGAATTACATCTATCATCAAACACTTGGAAAGTCATCATGTGGAAGGATTGATTAGACTTGTCCTGTACAAACCAAGGGCAAGTTTTGGCTCATCATAAAGAATAATTAGGTTTTGTGTTCAAAAACTGAATGAACTTCATGGCAAGTACTGCTTACTTGAGATACTCAGACATGATCTCAAGGGAATATTATGAAAAGGATTTGCTTATTGGGCAGGTGGTTGTGATTGTATCTTTACACAGGTCTTTTCCAACAATGACATTTTACAATCTAAGATACCAAATCAACTTGATTATAACAACATTAACTTTCATGTTATCCTTAGTTATAAAATGAAACATCATATATGCTAAATCTTCATTTTTTTGTTTACATATAGCAGTCTTCTACTGTTTATCTTTTGATACTTTGGTAGAGCAATGATTTAATTTTTATTGTTAATACTTTGGTACAAATAGTAGCTATTAGCAAATGCTAAACCTAAAGGCTGTCTTACTTCGCTCCATAATTGTTTGAATTCTTTATATCCTTCTATAGCATTTACCCAATATACTGGAGGTCTTTATTTTATCCTGCTAATACACTGGTGATGCCAATGCATTACTATATCTGTTGGTTGGTTGTTGTCCTTCATTCTTGAAGAGGACCAAAAAGACATCACTATGCTAGAGTCAAATTACAATGCACCCAACCGTAGCTGATTAGACCAATATAAGCTTGGAATGTTCTACCACAGGTCTGGCACAAATATTCCATGTGAACATTTGGGGTGTATTCTCTAAATCAGGGTACCTTTTTTTAAGGCAATTGGGGTTAAGTGACTTGTCCAACGTCACACAGCTAGTAAGTGTCAAGTGTTTGGTCTGAGACTGGATTTGAACTCAGGTCCTCCTGACTTCAGGGCCGGTGCTCTATCCACTGTACCACCTAGCTGCCCCTAAATTAGGGTATCTTGTTTTTCTTTTGAACTACTTCAATTCTGGTTTGCTCATAGAGCATAGCACCTTCTCTGATGAGGGCATGCTATACTGAGCGGTCCCATGCCAGTGTCTGCCATGTCACACAATCAATTCCAAAGTTCTTAAGAGGGACCTTGAGAGTGTCCTTGTATCATCTCTTCTAACCACTATGTGAGCACTTGCTCTGTGTGAGTTCTCCATAAAATAGTCATTGAGACAAGTGGCTAGTCCATCATAGTTGAGACTATATCTGTTAGTACTTTACTAAAGACTTGACATTGATCCATTAATCCATCAGTCAAAAGGCATTTATTAGGCACCAAGAGTGTGGTGTGGCTCACTTGGGAAAACAATAATTTTGATATGACTTTATTTTGTGATAGCCAAATGGTCACATTCTATTGATTCTGTTGACACTGGAATGACTAAGAATGTTTGATCGTGACTAGATGAACCTGATTTGAATTGGTTTTCTAACTTTAGTTCAGTTCTCTGCCAGTAGAATTTTGGATTTTGTCTGATACACACGTTTCTTTTCTCTCTTTTTTTGTATTTATAATGCTATTATTTTAAAGAATGTATTTTACTCCAATGAAACGTTCAATAGTTATAGCACTTCAATGACCATTAGAACTATTGCAGTGGCTTTTGGTATAGTAAAATCATGTGTTTCAGGGATTGTTCAATGGCAAAATTAAATAGAATCAGTTTTACCAAAGATCAAAGGACAGTATAATTGAAACAAACAAACAAACCCCCCTCCCCCCAACAAAACTAAGAACTGACAAACCATTGCTTTGAGGTTGTCTAATTAATCCTCAGAAAACAAGCAACAACCTTCAAGAAGATTTGATGGCTAGAGGGGTTGTTAATCATTTCTCCATATAGGCTTCTTCTTTTAAAGTTGGCAGAACAAGAAAAAGACCAATTTAAAAATAGCTTTTAACTATTGCTATGAAGGAGAAAAATGTTTTTCATATCCAATACAACACAAAGACTAAACTGCTGAAAATTTGGAAAAAAAGTTATTTTTTCTGATGAAACTCACTTTTTCCTTCAAAGCTATACCAAATATATTATCAGAAGTCCAGGTAAACCAGCATCTTCATCACACTCTAAAACAACCTCCTCCCAAAACTGTTTTAGGATTTTTTT
>NW_020954559.1:24506039-24513971 GCF_900497805.2 Vombatus ursinus | reverse complement strand
GTAGGATCAGATACCGGAAGGGGATGTCTGGGTTTAGCGCACCAAGGGAGAGGAAGTGACGTAGGAGGCTAGGACCGGATACAGGAAGGAGACGTCTGGGATTAGTGCATAGACAAAGGGAAAGTACGTGACCCAGGAAGTCAGGCCCAGTTACCGGGAGGAGGCGTCTGGGGTCAGTGCTACACAAAGGGAAAGTACGTGACCCAGGAAGTCAGGAAGGACACAGGAAGGAGGCGTCTGGGGTTAACGTTGCACCTAGGGAAGAGGACTAGACAAAGGAACTCGTTCTCTGCCATCCCACTCCTACGTGGCACAACCCCCTGCCTCAGGAGCACGTGCTTTGGCTACTTCCTTGTATCTTGTTCCTTCCCTAGCTTATCACAGCTCCACATAGCACTGCCCACTGCCTCAGGAACATGAGCTCCGGTTACTTCTCTGTATCCAGTTCCCATCCCAGTTCACCACAACTCCGCTTAGCACAGCCCCTGCCTCGGGAGCGTGAGCTCTGGTTACTTCCTAATATCTTGTTCCTACCCCATCTTGCCACAACTTTCACTTGGCAGTAGTCAACATCAGACAGTCCCTCACAGAATGGGCTTGGAAGTCTTTTATGGAATGATAAACTCTGACACATATATTGATATACTGAAAAAGAGAATAATTTTGAAATTTTAGAAATTCCCAAGCGAATATGGAATAGCACAACACAACCTTGAATCATGCCACATATCATGAAAGGTGAAGAAATTTATTTAAGGGATAGAGATAAACATACTTCAATGGGCTGGGAACTTGACTCATTTAAACTCCACAGGAAAAAATATGGGCTCTAATCAAAGCTTAGAAAAATAGTCTATTAATCAAAGTGACACTTAATATTCAGTAAGATAGAAGTATAGTTTCATGATGAATTAAAGAATACATATCAGAATCTTGTAAACTCTGCCACATCATGCTAAAACAAGTGATTGCAGCAGTTGGAGGACATATTTATTTTTCTTTTTTTCTTATTTAATATTTTTTTTCCCTTTTACACGTAAAAACAAATTTAAAATTCTTTTTTTTCCAGGTTTTGTGTCCCAAATTCTTTCCCTTCCTCCCCTTCATTGAGAAGGCAAGCAATTTGACATAGTGTAGTCATGCAAAACACATTTCCATGTAAATCATTCTGTGAAAAAAAAAACACAGACAAAACCCTCCAAACAAAATAAAGTAAAGAAAAAGTACCTTTGATCTGAATTCAGGCTTATCAGTTCTTTCTCTGGAGATGGACAGCACCTTTCATCATATATCCTACAGAATTGTCTAAGAGCATTGTACTGCTGAGAATAGCTAAGTTATTCAGAGTAGACCATCATATAATATTGCTGTTACTGTGTACAGTGTTCTCCTGGTTCTTCTCATTTCACCTTCCATCAGTTCATGTAAGTGTTTCCATGTTTTTCTGAGAATATCTTCCTCATCATTCCTTATAGCACAATACTGTTCCATCACAATCATATACAGCTTGTTCAGCCATTCCTCAATTGATGGACATCTCAATGTCCACTTCTTTGCCACCACTAAAAGGGCTGCTATAAATTTGTACACATAGGTCCTTTTCCTTTTTGTTTTTTGTCTCTTTGGGATACAGACCTGGTTGTGGTATTGCTTGGTCAAAAGGCATTCATGGTTTTATAGCCCTTCAGGCTTAGCTCCAAATTGCTCTCCAGAATGATTGAATACCACTACATCAATAATATATTTTCCCATGTCTCCTCCAACATTTGTCATTTTCCCTTTCTGTCATATTAAGCAATCTGACAGGTACGAGGTAGTAGCTCAGAGTTGTTTTAATTTGCATTTCTCTCACCAATAGTCAGTGCATTTTTTCCCCCAAATGACTATAGATAGCTTTTATTACTTGTCTGAAAACTGCCTGTTCCTATCCTTTGACCATTGTTCAGTTGAGGAATGGTACTTATTTCTATAAATTTGATTCACTTTTCTATATGTTTGAGAAGTGAAGTCTTTATCAGAGAAACTCACTGTAAAAATTTGGTTGGTAATGATTACCAACTATGTATTTCCCTCCATCCTTTTCCCCCCTGATGGAATCCTAATAAAGCTTCCTCTAGCCCCAACATTCTAACTTCCTTATGGGCCTCACTGAACAACAGGCATGTCCAAATTTAGCCACACAATCTGGCTTTAACCACACCACAGGCCCCTAGGCTCAATCATAGATCCCACTGAATAGCAGGCCCACTGCCCCTACCTGGCTGCCCCCCAACTCAATATCCTAACTTCCTCATATATGCCTAACCAGAACAA
The DNA here is from genome assembly GCF_900497805.2 of Vombatus ursinus. Classification (NCBI taxonomy): domain Eukaryota; kingdom Metazoa; phylum Chordata; class Mammalia; order Diprotodontia; family Vombatidae; genus Vombatus; species Vombatus ursinus. The sequence continues at coordinate 24,511,658 of NW_020954559.1, read as the reverse complement.
CAGGTGTGTCCATGAACTCATATTTCTCACAGAAACAGCAGTCATTGTCCATGTGATGGAATCCCAGCCACTGCCTGTAGCTCGGCACTGTCCCCACACCCATTCCTTATGTTTCCCACAGAAATAGCAGGTGTGTCCAGGCACTCAACCACAACAACCACATCTATTTAGTCTCAGACAGAACCATAGTTGGCCAATCAGAAAGCAGCACCACCAAGATGCCTGAGCAAGATGTGGACCACAAAACAATGGAAGGGACTTTCCTTAAGTAGGCATCTGTGCAGTAACAGCAAAAACTGTCCTTTAGGTAAACTTATGATGTAGAAAGGCTTATTATAATATCATTATCATACATACAAGCCCCCCTCCATAGGTTTTTCTATATGCTTTGTGAGTAATCACATGCACAGTTCCACTGAAACTGGAACCCCATTGCCTAATTCCTTAACATACCCCTCTTCATTACCTAATCCCTTGACAAATCTCTCCTGCCTTTTAAAATATTCATAATTTCTGTTATGTAATTGCATCTTTACCCTATAAAAATCTGTTTTGCTTTCACTGAAGTTGCAGGTTCCTCTTGGAAGCTAGCCTAATTCTGAGGGGCATCAATCCTCAACAAATGCCTGTACTTGGATTAGAGATGGTCATACTAAATTCTTTAATAAGGTGCCACTGCAACACATCATGAAACCTCGATGGTTTTTGGCATCCATGGGTGGACAGAGTCTCTGACTCTGACACCCCATCCTCCATCAGGGTGTCTGAGTCAGACCCCCTCTAATTCAAAGGTAAACCTATCTTTTTCCCTTCTCTTAGCTGGGAGGTCCTTCAAATGCCTAGGAAGGTTTGACTAGATTGCTTGGACCCTAGTGCCCAAGGCCTTTGTGGACGGAAAATTCCCTCTGGACAGAAGATGCTATGTTTGGGAATTTCTTGGGGAGTTTTTTCTGAACTAATTTTTTTCTCATCCTTCTGGTGAGACATCACAGAAGAGATGAATTTGTCTATAGCAGGGATTTCCTTAGGCTTATTGGCATTCAGTTCCTGCTCCCATCCCACATGACTAATAAACTGTAATAGAGCCTGGTCTCAATATGATCTAGAGAACCAAGAAAAGTTATCACTATGTGTGCTTTCTGTTTTTATTTGTCTGCTCTGCGTCTGTGTGAAAATCTCTGAGTCTGCCACCTTGTAAGATTTTAAATGCAGCCAGTCAGAAAAGGAAAAAACTGAACCTGGGCTGGAAAGATTGATGAGCATCTCTTAAAGAAAAGGTTGCTGGCAAAAATTTTTTCTCTCTCTACATTCTTGGATTCTGGCCAAGTTCTAGACTTTCTGGACTTGGAGGGATAGACAAAAAAACAAACAAACAGGGAAACTATTCCCCTCAGATCTATTTAAGAGGAAAAGGGTCACTTCACTGATCAAAGAGAGGCAGGTTTCAAGGCTGCACCTTGGAATAGGACTAGAACTTAACCCTTTCCTGGGTGACAGAAAGCGAAAAGGGTCTTGTTAATTGGAACACAGCCAAAGGTAATTGAGGATCACTTGGAATATAAATCCAGGTAATTGAATTTATCCTGGTTACATTTTAAATGAAATGTTGTCTGTCCTAATTTGGTGTTTAAGATGAGCTAGAATTTATTATATTATTTGGCATTTAGATAAATTTGGAAAATGCATAGATCTGAAAAAGAGAGCCTTTGAGCTCTCCAGTACTGGGGAGAAAGGACTAGGTGCCAACTAGATCTTTTCTAGAGTCCACTCACCTTGACTGGCAGGTTCAAGGCTCCCACTCTTGGAGTGGGAGTTTTTAAGAGGTGGACACAGAAGTGAAGTTTACTTGAGTAAAAGTTAAAAAAAAGTCTTAAGATCCTTTTTCCTGTGGTCCTAGCTCTGACCAGGTAAGGCTACAGTGAAAAGTTAGAACAGTTAAAAACATCTTAGCAGATTCTGTTAACTCCTCTTATCCTAGATCAGATTAAGAAACGAGAGTGCTGGAGAATGGTAAGGAATTTGGGTCACCCTCCCCCACTTAGCAAAAGGAAGGAGGGGGAGGTGCATCAACTACAATGGGGGCCCCACTGGCAATGTACCTGGGTCCTTAGACATCCTGAAACCTGCCCCCCAGGCAAGCAGCTGCAGCCTCAGACTCAGCAGTGTCTACAACTGTGGGGAGAGGGGAAAGGTGGATGGGCCAGAGCAGTACGAGGTAAGAAGCCAGCCAGGAAAATCAATAATTTTTATACGTGATGATTTGGAAATGGAATTAATGTCATCTGAAATTTGTTGTTTGTGGTATTCTAAATTGTTGTAAAATTCTCTTATGTTGTAAAATTTGAGTGACCATTGTGAGCCAGTAATGGTGTTAGACAAAGCAATTTTTAATTTGAATTTTTTTGAAACTAAAAGGCAGTGGAAAAGATTGTTTAAAACCAGTTATGTTATTTTATTAAAGCCTGCTAACCCTGTCTTACAACGAAAACAATTTGGCTGTCACTTATAAAAACTGTAAGATCATTAACTAAGTTACTTGGGGTTATTGTTATAATGTTAAAACCTAAAATTGGTCCCACAGCAGCTCTAATGATAGATGAGGTGGATACTCTCTACTCCCTCCCCAGGAAGATGGCCAAGGTTGCCTCCAATGTAGGGATATGGGGGGAGATGACTAGAGGACCTATGTGCCAAATACCGTATAGTGGGATCCTAAAAATAAAATATGGGAACTCTGAAAGACATTCTGGCAAAAAAAAAAAAATCAGCCAGGGCAAAATAAATTAAGTTAAGATTGAAAACAGAGGACTTGACACATAGAAAGTATGTGATCTTCATTAGTCCAGAGGAAGACTATCATGTGGTGGACAGGCAGCCTCTTCTCTGGAGTCCCTGCTGATTCCCCTTATTTTGTAAACTTTCCAGATCTCCGGAAACCATATGGTGGGCAAGGTCATCTGCCCCAGGAAAGAAGAGCTTGCTTGGGTTATGGAATTCCCAAACAATGAACTTGGCTTGCTTAGAATTTTCAAGTTTATGTATAACACAGAAATGATTTCTAATGATTTATCTTTGTACCAGGATAAATTTAAACTTGAAAAGGAAAGAAAAACAAATGAAGGATGTTAAGTGAAATCTCTTATGAACGTAAGTCATGGTAAATTTTTATTGCTTATTGCAACTCTATAAAAGTAAAAACAATTGTATGCAGCCCTAAGCTGTGATTGGTGAGACTTGCCATTTGAGGTAAAAGCCCTTGGGACTATAATGATTTTATTTGGAGTTTGAATCTAGGTATAGTTGTCTGCATTAAATCAGTATTTGAGAGAAATACCACAAACTACTCAGAAGGAATGTGATCCTGTTACAGGTGGAGCTTTCCTTCTGGCAAAAGCCAAGATGACAATGTTAACCTTAATCTAAGATAGGACCCTCCTGGCTCAATTTTCCCAGTTTTCCTTTGAAAGGGAATGTTTCCTACCAGGCTACTCCTGAGTCTGGCTATGAGGTGAAATTGATAATTGTGACTCTTATCTGAATTCAAACAGGGCTAACCATGTTATATCTGGCATAATCATGTTCCTACTTTTTCCTTTTATAGCAAATTTCTATAATCAAGGCTAGTGGTCAGTGAAAGATATGTGCACAATGTAAGTATGTGAGATCATGCTGCTTTCAGTGTCATTCCATATACCAAACAATTGGGTAAATTAGTACTTGGGCTTGTCATCTGCCTGCCTGCATAGTCTTGTGAAAAATTAAATCCTTGAAATGGAACATTTTTTTGTGAATGATATGTGAATAATTAGACAAAGAGAAAAGAAGTTTGTGAAACAAAAGTACAAACACAATGTTAATCATTATCCATAGACTAAGATTGGGATACATCTAAGCTACTATAATAAAATGTGTGTTTAAGGTCTGAGTTATTCAGCCTAAAATTATATTCCTTTCTATATCCTAAACAGCTTAACAAATGGATATTAGGCCTAGTCAACTGCCTGTTGCTAGATATATACACCTGTATGAAATAAGGTCCTTAAATGTTTCAAAATTATGTAAGAATAATTGGGTATTGGTAAAACTGATTGAGGGAACTAGCTGTTATTCTATTAATTACTGAAACTAAATCAGAAACATCTTTAGTTTGGTTTGGAAAAAAAGAATTTCAGTGCAATCATTTTTCTTGAAAGAAACTTTTAAGAAACTTATGGAATAAAAGTATAAACATTTTATTATAAACTACTTATTGATATGCACTGTTTTGGAATTAATTACTTAAAGTGTCCTCCCAAGTCTTTTATTATCATCGGAGCAAAGTTAGCTTCTTATAAGCAAATTCATTTATATAACTGTTGAACTCAAGGATGGGAAACTTCCACCTGAAGAGTGTCGTTCCTCAATAGCATCTGATCCTCCTAAAGGAATTAGAATCAGAGTAGAAACTTTTGGGAAAGTAACAAAATCAAATAAACCTGTATGTCAAAAGTAAATAATAGTATCATGAGGCTCTTGGTTTCTTTCTCCTTATATTTGGGGCCCTACGTATTGAATTTGCCTGTCATATTTGTGTCTTCCAGACTACAAGCCATTCACTTACAGTTGGTAGCAAACAGTGGATACTGGCCCATGCCCACCCATCATCCCCTGGATACGGCGTATGCTCAGCTCCAGTCAGTCTCCTTCCTGGAACCCACTGGGACAGGGACAACTCTACTCCCCTTTTCAGCCTGAAGAAGCTACAGAAGCTGAGACCTTTGCCCTTTTTCCAAATGAATTTGAGACCCAGCTCTTTGAGGGGGAATGATGGAATCCTAATAAAGCTGCCCCCAGCTCCAACATTCTAACTTCCTTATGGGCCTCATTGAACAACGGGAATGTCCAGATTTAGCCACACAATCTGGCTTTAACGACACCACAGGCCCCTAGGCTCATAGATCCCACTGAACAGCAGGCCCACTGCCCCTACCTAGCCACTGCCCCCGCCCCTGACTCAATATCCTAAATTCCTCATATATGTCTAACCAGAACAACAGGTGTTTCCATGAACTCATATTTCCCACAGAAACAGCAGGTGTGTCCGTGCACTCAAACACAACCACATCCATCTAGTCTCAGACAGGACCACAATAGTCAGCCAATCAGAAAGCAGCACCATCAGGATGCCCAAGCAGGATGTGGACCCCAACACAATAGAATGCACTTTCCCTAAGTAGGCACCTGCACAGTAATAGCAAAATAGGTGAACTTATGACATAGAGAGGTTTATTATAATATCATTATCATACATACAACCACCCATGGGTTTTTCTGCATACATTGTGGGTAATCACATGCACAGCTCCACTGAGGCTGGAACTCCTCCCGCATTATCTAATTCCTTAACAACCCCCTCCCCATTACCTGATCCTTTAATGTAGAAGCTGCTGAATCTTGTGTTATCCTGACTGTAACTCCATGATATTTGAATTATTTCTTTTTGGCTGTTTGCAGTATTTTCTCCATGATCTGGGAGGTCTGGAATTTGGCTATAATATTTCTGGAAGTTTTCATTTTGGGATCTCTTTCATGATGTGATGGGTGGATTCTTTCTATTTCTGTTTTATTTTCTGGTTCTAG
>NW_020954559.1:24502170-24505939 GCF_900497805.2 Vombatus ursinus | reverse complement strand
TTTTTTTTATTCTTTTGATTTTGTTTGATTGTTTCTTGATGTCTCATAAGGTCGTTAGCTTCCACTTACCAAATTCTAACTTTTAAGGCATTATTTTCTTCAGTGAGCATTTGGCCTTTTCCATCCTTTTCCGTTTGGTCAATTTTATTTTTTAAGGAGTTTTTCTCTTCAGTGAATTTTTGTGTATCTTTTTTCATTTGGCCAATTCTGCTTTTCAAGATATTTTTCTCTTCATTTGGATTTTTGTGCCTCTTTTACCATTTGGCCTATTTTGTTTTTTAAGGTGTCATTTTCTTGAGTATTTTTTTTGGGCATCCCTTACCAAGCTGTTGACTATTTTTTCCATGATTTTCTTGCATCACTCTCATTTCTCTTCCCAATTTTTCCTCTACCTCTTGATTTTAAAAATGCTCTTTGAACTCTTACATGGTCTGAGACCAAATCATATTTTTTGGAGGCTTTGGATACAGGAATTTTGACTTTGTTGTCTTCTTCTGAATGTGTGTTTTGACCTTTCTTGTTACCATAGTAATTTTCTATGGTCAGAATTGTTTGTGTTGTTTGCTCATTTTCCAGCCTATGGCTTGACTTTTAATACTATGCTAAAGTGGAGCTTTGCTTCCGAAGTGGAGAAGGCACTGTCCCAAGCTTCAGGTTTTTTGCCTGGCTATTTTCAGAGGTAATTCTGGAGGCCTGTAAGTTTTGGGCTCTTTCAAAAGTGGTATGATCTAGGGAGAGGTGTGTTTACTACTCTCCTGCACTGTGCACTGGTTTGTGAGAGACCACAAGTGCTCTCTTTAATTCTGGAACTGTGACCTGGGTCCCTACTCCCCTGTGGCCACAGGCTCTGCTGTGCTAGTGCTCTGCCTTGCACTGGGACTAAGACCCAGAGCTGTGACCCAGATCCAAATATAGGCAATGTAACAGAGTCCTACCCATGGTGTCAGCAAAGGGACCCCCGTAAATCTCCTTCTGACCCGTTGTTTGATCCCTTTACCATCGGTGGGCTGAGAGGTCTGGAAACTGCCACTGCTGCCACTGATTCAGGCTCCCCAAGGCCTGCTCCTGGTTTGTTGGGGCCCTGTCTATGCTAGCATGGCTTGCGTTGGATTGTGCTCCTCTCTCACCCTAGTGCAACAGACTTTTCCTGCTGAACTTCTAAGTTGTCTTGGGCTGGAAAATTGTTTCACTCCATCTTTTTGTGGGTTCTACCACTCTAGAATTTCTTTAGAGTCATTATTTAAAGATATTTGGAGGGGTCTGGGGGAGAGCTCAAGTGAGTCCCTGCCTTATCTTGGTTCTGCCCTGGAGGACATATTTTTTATCTTTTTGAAAGATGCAAAAGTTAGGTTTTTATTTTATAAGTCAATAAATTTACATTTTTAAAATTTTGCTCATGGTAATTTAAATATTCCTATATTTTGCGCTAATCATTATCCTGGATACTTAACCTAAAGGCAAAAATAGATAATCATTGCATTGAAGGAGCTTAGATTCTATCAGGATAAATGACACATAAACATATAAGTAAATACAAAATGCATACAAAGAAAATACAATGTAATTTTTAGATGGGCATCAGCAGCTAAGGGGATCACAAATTACTTTAAGTTTGAGATGGCTTTTGTGCTGAGCTTGGAAGGGTGCTAGTGATTTTTAGGAGCACAGGTGAAGCAATATAGCATTCCAGGGATCAAGGACAACCTGGGCAAAGTCACGGAGGTTGAATGGAATCTCTTGTATGAAGGAAAACAAGAAGCCGGTGTAAAGACCATAGAATGTGTGAAAGGTAATAATGTATTACAAGTTTATAAAGGCAGGAAGAGCTAGATTGTGAAGGGCTTTAAATTCCATAAAAAAGAGTTTATATTTGCTCCTAGATGTCCTAGGGAGCCCCTGAAGCTTCTGGCATCTATATATAAAAATGAATTGGAGAAGGGAGATAAGGTAAGGAGAAGAATGGAGAGGTTATCACAATAGTATTATCAAAAGCTCATGAGAGCCTAAATCAGGGAGGTGGAGAAAATTACATATATTTGAAATATGCTGTAGAGGGATATATGGGGTGTGGGATAGAGAAGAATCTGAGATTATGAATGTGAGGATGGTAGTGTTTTTAATTAGAAGTAATTTGAAAAAAAATGATTACCAAAGAGCAGAGGCTGGGTAAAAATAATGAGGTTTTTTTTCACATAATAATTTTGAGTTGTGTAAGGTACATCCAATGAGAAATACCCAATAGCCATTTGGTAATGCTGGACTAATACTCAGGAGACTGTTACTGAATATTCGAGGGACTTCTACATTGACATGATATTTGAATCCATGGGTGATGATGAGAATGCCATGAGAAAAGGTATAAAGAAGAGAAGAGGCATAGGATATATGCCAACCCATAGTGTAGAGAATGGATGACAATTCAGCAAGGAAGGTTGAGAAGAGGTGAGTGACAGGGTAGAAAGAAGACATGACAAACATGGATAGTTTTTTCAAGATGTTTGTGAAAGAAAGAAGTAATATAGGATGATATCAAGGGAGATTTTAAGGGTCAGGTGATTTTTATTTAAGGATTAAAAATCTTTGACTAAGATCAAGAAAGAAGAAATACAAAGTAACAAAGGCAGCCATGTAGTCAGGTGGGATACAGGACAGTCTTCCTTCCTCCTACTTGGTTCTCAGAGGTAACTCAAAGTAGTCTTGCCTCCTCACAGTCCCAAAAGAAAGAAAGAACTATAAGGGCAGGGCACCTCTTTTGCACACCTGCAGTGTTTTGGCTTAGGAACCCTTGAATCATCAGTTCTGGCTTTAGAAGGTAGTTTATTGACTTCTAAGAGCCAAGATGGTGGAGTAAACAGTTAATTGTCATAATTCTCCCACATTCACCTCCAAACAATCATAAAATTACACCCCAAAACAAATCCTGGAACAGCAGAACAAGCAAAAAGATGAGGAGATGATCCTAAGAAAATTGGAAAATCAGCAGGAAAGGTCTGTCTCACTTGGGTAAAAGGGGAGTGCAGTCCAGCACAGGAAGCATCCCAGCAAGCCAGCAGCAAGTCCCACTTCAGCACACCAATGGGAGATCCTGAGCCCCAGTGCAGTGGAGCAGACAAACACCAACACCAGGACCCCCCCACCATGTGCCTCAGTTTAGCTAAGGGAATGGGCAGACTCCAGCTCTGAAAAAGCCACATGCTTCAGCATAGCCATGGGCAAAGAGGCAAGCTCCAGTGACCAGACTCCTAGTGCCTCGGTTTAGCCCTAGGTAAACAGGTAGAAACCAACCCTATGTGTGCCTAGGCAAACAGGCAGTCACCTGGGCCTCTGCCATGTGTTTCAGCATAGCTCTAGACAACCAGGCAGCTGCCAGCAGCCAGACTACTATGTGCTTCAGTATAGCCCTGGGGAAACACAGAAACACCCCACCAGCATCAGCACATGCCAGATACCATCACTAGGGCCCTGGCTTAGCACTAGGTAAGCTGCCTATGGCCTGCAGCAACACCAACGATACACACCTCTCCCCTCCCCACCAGACATGAGAGTCTTGAGTGGGATTCAGGGCAACATCAGTGCAGTACCAGATAAATAGCCACAGCCTGCAGTCCCAGGCACAAGAAGCCTGAGACAGTATCCTTTCCATCCCGAGAGCAGAGCTCAAATTTAAAAGAGAGGAAAAAGGCCCCCCCCAAAAAAATCAGCAAAACACAACAGCAACAAAAAGAATCTGACCATGGAAAGTTATTATGGTGACAGGGAAGACCAAGAC
>NW_020954559.1:24495472-24502138 GCF_900497805.2 Vombatus ursinus | reverse complement strand
ATAAACTAAGAAGAGGACAACAGTGTCAAAATACCTATGAGCAAAACCCCAAAGAAAAATGAGAAGTGGTCTCAAGCCCAGAAAGAACTCAAGGAGGAGCTCAAAAAGGAACTTAAAAATCATATAAGAGAGATAGAAGAAAAATTGGGAAAAGAAATGAGAGTAATGCAAGAGAATTATGGGAAAAAAGCATCAACAGCTTGGAAAAAGAAAACAACTACATGAAAAGTAGAACTGGCCAAATGGAAAAGGAGATACAAAAATTCACTGAAAAAAACAACTCCTTAAAAAATACAATTGGCCAAATGGAAAAGAAAGTACAAAAGCTAATTGAGGAAAGCAATATCTTAAAAATTAGAATTAGGCAAGTGGAAGTTAATGATTCTATGAGACATCAAGAATCAATCAAACAAATCTAAAGAATGAAAAAAATGGAAGAAAATGTAAAATACCTCATGGGAAAAACAACTGACTGGGAAAATAGATCCAGGAGAGGCAATATCAGAATCACTAGACTACCTGAAAGCCATAATCAAAAGGAGAACCTGGCATCTTTCAAGAAACTATCAAGGAAAATTGCCCTGATGTCTTGGAACCAGAGGGGAAAATAGTCATTGAAAGAATCCGTGGATCACCTCCAAGGAACGTTACAGCCAAATTTCAGAACTATCAGGTCAAGGAAAAAGTACTACAAGTGACCAGAAATAAATGATTCAGACATGGGGGAGCCACAATCAGGATTACATAGGATGTGGCAGCTACAACATTAAAATATCAGAGGTCATAGAATATGATATTCTGGAAGGCAAAGTAACTAGGATGATAACCAAAAATCACCTACCAGGTGAAATTAAGCATAATACATAAAGGAGGAAAATAGTCATTCAATGAAACAGAAGGATTTCAAGCTTTCATAAGAAGAAGACCAGAATTAACCCAAAAATTTATCTCTAATATCCAGACACAAAAGAATCATAAACAGGTAAAAAGGAAACAGAAAACATTAGGGATTCAATAGAGCTAAACTGTTTCCATCCCTACATGAGGAGATGATGCTTGTAATACTTAAAAATTGTATCACTGTAGTACAGCTAGAAAGAATATACATAGACAGAGGATATGGGTATAAGGTGAATTTGAGGGAATGAGAAAACAATAAAGGGATGAGAAAGCGGAGTACCCTGGGTGCAGAAGGGAGAGGTGGAATGGAGTAAATTATTTCATATGAAGAGGCATAAAAGATCTATTACAATGAAAGGGAAGGTGGGAGGGAGGACAATGGGCAGTGTTTGCTTACTCTCATCAACATTGGCTCAAAAAGGGAACAATTTACATAATCAGTTGATTATAGAAATCTATCTTTCCTGATTGGGAAGTGGCAGAGGAGGAGATTATGTAAAAGAGGGTGGGTCGAGAATGATAGAAAGGAGGGCAGGGTGTGAGGTTGTAGTTAAAAGCAAAACACTGGTAAGAAGGGAAAGGGTGAAAGGAGAGAGAGGACAAACAAAAGGAAAAATAGGATGGAGGGAAATACACAGGTAATACTCATAACTGTGAATGTGAATGGGATGAACTCTCCCACAAAACAGAAGTGGATAGCAGAGTGGATCAAAAAACCAGAATCCTACAACATACTGTTTACAAGAAACACACTTGAAGCAGAGAGACACACAGAGTAAAGGTAAGGTGCTAGAGCAGAATCTATTATGCTTCTGCTGAAGTTAAAAAAAAAAAGCAGGAGTAGAAATCCTTACCTCAAACAAAGTAAGAGCAAAAACAGACCTAATTAAAAGAGATAAGCAAGGAAACTACGTCTTGCTAAAAGGGACCATAGACAATGAAGTAAAAGCGATACTAAATATAGATGTGGTACAGCATTACATTCTTAAAGAAGTTAAGTGAATTACAGAAAGAAATAGATAGCAATAGATATTCTAATGGGGGACCTCAACTGTCCCCTCTCAGAACTTGATAAATCCAACCAAAAATAAACAAGAAAGAAACTAAGGAAGTAAATAGAATATTAGAAAAGTTAGCTATGACAGACTTTTGGAGAGAACTGAACAGGGACAGAAAAGAATATACCTTTTTCTCAGCACCACATGACACACAAAAATTGACCTTGTAATAGGGCATAAACCCCTCAAAATCAAATGTAGAAAAGCAGAAATATTAAATGTAGCCTTTAAAGATCATAAAACAAAATTACATTCAACAAACGGCAGTGGAAAGATAGATTAAAAATTTATTGGAAACTAAATAATCTATTCCTAAAGAATAAGTGTGTCAAAGAACAAATCATAGAAACAATAAATATTTTCATTTAAGAGAATGACAATGATGAGACAACGTACCAAAATTTATGGGATACACCAAAGCAGTATTTAGGGGAAAATTTATTTCTCTAAATTCTTACATCAACAAAATGGAAAAAGAACAGATCAATGAATTAGGCATGCAACTGAAAAAAAAAACTAAAAAAAGAACAAATTAAAAATCCCCAATTGAGCACCAAATTGGAAATCCTGAAAAATCAAAAATGAGATTAATAAGATTGAAAGTAAAAAAAAAAAACTATTGAGCTAATGAATAAATCTAGGAGCTGGTTTTATGAATAAATCAGTAAGATAACTAAACCATTGGTTAATTTTATTAAAAAAAAAAGAAAGAAGAAAACCAAATATCCAGTATCAAAAATGAAAAGGGTGAGATCACCACCAATGAAGAAGAAATTAGAGCAATAATTAGGAAATATTCTACTCAATTATATGCCAATAATCTGACAAATCGATGAGTGAAATTAATGAATATTTACAAAAACATAAACTACCTAGATTAACAAATCAGGAAATAGAATGTCATCTTAGAAAGAGAAATTGAACAATCCACTAATGAGCTGCCTAAGAAAAAATCCCCAGAGCCAAGTAGTTTCACAAGTGAATTCTACCCAACATTTAAAAAACAGTTAATTCTAATACTATATAAACTATTTAGAAAAATAGGTGAAGGAGGTTTTACTAAAGTCCTTTTTTGACGCAAATATGTTGATAACACCTAAATCAGGAAGAGCCAAAGCAAAGAAAGAAAATCATAGGCCAGTTTCTCTAATGAATATTGATGCAAAAATTTGGACCAAATACTAGCAAAGTTACTACAGCAATCTATCAAGAGGATTATACACTATGAACAGGTGGGATTTATATCAGGAATACAAGGTTGGTTCAATAGTAGGAAAACTATCAACATAATTGACCATATCATTAATAAATCCAAAAGAAATCATATGAGTATCTCAATTGATGCTGAAAAAGTTTTTGACAAAATACAGCACAATTCCTATTAAAAACACTAGAAAGCACAGGAATAGAGGGAGTACTTTTTAAAATGATAAGCAGTATCTACCTAAAACCATCAGCAAGCATTATTTATAATGAGAATAAATTAGAAGCCTTCTCAATAAGATCAGGGGTGAGGGAAAGATGCCCCTTATCATGACTGTTATTCAACATAGTACTACAAATGTTAGCTATAGCAAAGAGAGAGAGAAAAAAGAGATGACAGGAACTAGAATAGGCAATGAGGAAACAACACTACCACTCTTTGCAGATGACATGATGGTATTTGTAAGGAACCCCAGAGAATCAATTTTTTTTGGTTGAAATAATTAACAACTTTAGCAAAGTGGTAGAACATAACATAAACCCACATAAATCATTAGCATTTCTTTATATGACCAGTAAAATCCAGCAGCAAGAGAAAAAAGAAAAATTCCATTTAAAATAACTGTAAACAATATAAAATTCTATGGAGTCTACCTGCTGAGACAAACCCAGGAACTATATGAACACAATTATAAAACACTTTTCACACAAATAAAGTCAGATCTAAACAATTGGAAAAAATATCAATAGCTCATGGGTAGGCTGAGCCAATGTAATAAAAATGACAATTCTACCTAAGCTAATTTACTTATTCAGTGCCATACCAATCAAACTACCAAAAAACTATTTCATAGAGCTCGAAAAAATAACAACAAAATTTGTCTGGAAGAACAAAAGGTCCAGAATATCAAGGGAATTAATAAAAAATACAAAGGAAGATGGCTTAGCAATGCCAGATCTCAAACTATATTATAAAGCAATAATCAACAAACTATCTGGTACTGGCTAAGAAATAGAGTGGTGGATCAGTGGAATAGATTAGGTACATGAGACACAGTGTGTCAATGGCCATAGTAACCTAGTGTTTGGTAAACCCAAAGAACCCAGCCACTGGGATAAGAACTCACTATTTGACAAAAACTGCTGGGAAAACTGGAAAACAATAGGGCACAAACTAGGTATAGACGAACATCTCACACCACATACTAAGATAAGGTCAAAATGGGTGCCAGGAATAGTCTACTTGTCAGATCTATGAGGAAGGGAAGAATTCATGACCAAACAAGAGACAGAGAGCATTATGAAATATAAAATAGATAACTTGATTATATTAAATTAAAAAGCTTCTGTACAAAAAAACCCAATGCAACCAAGATTAGAAAGAAAGCAGAAATCTAGGAAACAATCATTACAGCAAGTTTCTCTGATAAAGGCCTCATTTCTCAAATATATAGAGAACTGAGTCAAATTTATAAGACTATAAGTCATTCCCTAATTTATCAATGGTCAAAGGATAAGAGCAGGCAGTTTTCAAATGAAGAAATCAAAGTTATCTGTAGGTATATATATAAGTGCTCTAAATAATTTTTTATTAGAGAAATGCAGATGCAAATTAGAATAACTCTAAGGTACCACTTCACACCTATTAGATTGGCCAATATGACAAAAAAGGAAAATGATATGTTGGAGAGGATGTGGGAAAATTGGGACACTAATGAAGTATTGGTAGAGTTGTGAACCGATCCAGCCATTCTGAAGAGCAATTTAGAACTATGCCCAAAGTGCAGTCAAACTGTGCATACCCTTTGATCCAGCAATACCACTACTAGGTCTCTATCCCAAAGAGATCATAAAAAAGGAAAATGGGCCTACATGTGCAAGAATAATTATAGTAGCCCTTTTTGTGGTGACAAAATATTAGAAATTGAGGGGACGCCCATCAATTGGGGAATGGCTGACCAAGTTGTGGTATACTAATGTAATGGAATACTATTGTGCAATAAGAAATGATGGACAGACAGGTCTCAGAAAAACTAGAAAGACTTGTACGAACTGATGCAGAGTGAAATGAGTAGAACCAGGAAAACATTGTATACTGTATCACCAGCATTGTGTGATGATCAGTTCTGAATAATTTAGTTGACCTCAGGAACACAATGATCCAAGACAAGTACAAAGGACTCCTGAAGGAAATTGCTGTCCACATCCAGATAAAGAACTGATGAGCTCCGAATGAAGACTGAAGCATATATTTCCACTTATTTTATTCTTTTTTTGTTTTTTTTCCTTTTTATCTGTTTCTTCTTCCACAACTGTAACTAACGTGGAAATAAGTTTTACATGATAGCGTATGTATAATCTATAACAAATTGCCTGCCATTTTTGGAAGAGGGGAGGGGAGGGAAGGAGGGAGGGAGAAAAATTTGGAACTCAAAATCTTGTAAAAAATGAATGATAAAAATTGTCTTGACATGTAATTGGGAAAAAACAAAACTATTTAAAAATTAAAATTTTTTAAAAGAAGACTATTTATTGTCACACAGTACAAGCCCCTTAGTCTCAAATGGTCAGAACTGGTTCCTCTCAAGTTTTCATATTGTTGCTTTGACTAGAACCAACCAGAGAATACTTTGTTGTTGTTTGTCCTCCATTCTTGAAGAGGACCAATGACATCAGGAGGGTGACATCCTTTTTTAAAAATTTTTTTCATTATCACTTTTATAAGATTTTGAGTTCCAAATTTTTTTCTCTCTCCCTCCCCCTGCTCCTTATGACAGCATGCAATCTAATATAGGCTATACATGTGCAACCATATTAGACATATTTCCACATTAGTCATGTTGTGAAAGAAGAGACAGAACAAAAAGGAAAAACCACAAGAAAGAAAAAAACAACAAAAAAAAAGAAAATAGTATGTTTCAATTTGTGTTCAGACTCCATAATTCTTTCTCTGGATGTGGATAGCATTTTCTACCACAAATCTTTTGGAATTGTCTTAGATCAATGTATTGCTGAGAAGAGCTAAGTCAGTGAAAGTTGGTCATCGCACAATGTTGCCATTATTGTATATAATGCTCTCCTGGTTCTGCTCACCTCACTCAGCATTAGTTCATGTAAGTCTTTCCAGGTTTTCCTGAAATCAGCCTGCTCATCATTTCTTATAGCACAATAGTATTCCATTACATTAATACACCACAACTTGTTTAGCCATTCCCTAATTGATGGGCATCACCTCAATTTCCAATTCTTAGCCACCACAAAAAGAGCTACTAGAAATATTTTTGTACATGTGAGTCTTTTTCCCATTTTTATGATCTCTTTGGGATATAGTCCTAGAAGAGGTATTGCTGAGTCAAAGTGCATGCACATTTTTATAGCCCTTTGGGCATAGTTCCAAATTGCTCTCCAGAATGGTTAGATCAGTTCACAACTATACTAACCATGCATTAGTGTTCCAATTTTCCCACAGCTTCTCCAATATTTATCATTTTCCTCTTTTGTCATG
>NW_020954559.1:24493931-24495423 GCF_900497805.2 Vombatus ursinus | reverse complement strand
TTAGCCAATCTGATATGAGTGATGTGGTACCTCAGAGTTGTTTTGATTTGCATTTCTCTAAGCAATAGTGACTATTGAGCAAAATAGAGTATTTTTTCATATGACTGTAGATAACTTTAATTTCTTCATTTGAAAACTGCCCATTTATATCCTTTGACCATTTATCAATTGGGGAATGACTTGTATTCTTATAAATTTGACTCGGTTCTCTATATATTTGAGACATGAGGCCTTTATCAGAGACATTGGCTGCAAAAATTGTTCTCCAGCTTTCTGCTTCCCTTCTAATCTTGGTTGCATTTGATGCAGTCTAGAGGTTAGGGGTCCTGGAATCCCCAAATCATGACATATGGGTCCTCCCCGAAAGAATTCGACCCAAGCCTTCTTGCAGTCAAAAACAAGGTTTATTGAAGATTCTCCATATTAGCTAGACTCTTAAGGAATCTGTGCATCTATGGGCTATTGTCTAGATTCTAAGAATCAGAGCATCTTAATGGAGACAAGATGGACCTTATATACAGAAAGACTGTGGGAGGGATCTAGGAGTGGCCAAGTAGTCTATGAGGTAATAGAATTCCAGGGACCTAGACCACTGGCCAAGGGAGAATGAAGAAATGGTCTGGGGCCATAGGGAGGTCCACAATGAAAGGCCAGTTGATGGGATTATAACCTCAGGCAAATGCCAGAGATTTGGCCATGCGGCAAAGTCCAGGGTTTTTTCTTTCTGGGGCCCAGATCCCGAGCCCATCACATTGACTTTGTTTGTGCAAAACCTTCTCAATTTAATGTAATTAAAATTATCCATTTTGCATGTCATAATGTTCTCTATCTCTTGTTTGGTCATAAATTCTTCCCTTCTCCATAGATCTGACAGGTAAACTATTCCTTGCTCTTCTAATTTGCTTATAGTAAGGAGGTATCTTGACTTGTAAGTGAATCGGATTTAGGTGAACCAGAGCTGTGCAAAGTCACTAATCTCACTTTCTCCTCTGGAACCATCTGAGTCCAGTGGCAAGATATAGATCAGGACAACTGGTGATGGCCCTGGATGCAGTGGGGGACTGTGGCCTTTTTAAGCTAAGGTCTTTCCCATGTCTCAGTTTGTCTGAGGCAACCCCCATTTAGTAACTAAAGGCTGGGTAAGAATTGAGGCAAAAGATGACCTAGTTCCCTTCATAAAAGACTCAGTCTGGGAGGGGAAGATTCTCAGAGTTTCTGGCCAGAACAGAAACAATTGCTACTTACACTCACTCGGAGCCATGAAAACACAAATAATCAGCAATTAAGGCTTGGCCTGGGAACAATTATTGGCCAATCAGTGAAAGCCAGAATGATTTGGGTTTAAAGGCATAGTCAAGTAGCTCCATTTGAATCACAACGAGCTTTATTCTTAAAGCCTGGTTTTTCAGAGTTATATTTCAAGAAATCATCAATGAAAACTACATGAGACAAAAGAGTTAATTGTCCTAGTTTTTTAAAAAATCAAACAAAA
>NW_020954559.1:24493534-24493921 GCF_900497805.2 Vombatus ursinus | reverse complement strand
AAAAAAAAAAAAATTAAAAATAAATAAATAAATAAATGAATTGAGCCTCGATGGAAACTAGGGATTCTACTTCCTACTCTTTGCCCCCACACCCCAGTTTTTAATTTTTAATTTTAATTTAATTAACTCTCTCCACCATCCACAAACTACTTTGTAACTATTTTGCATTTGCTCACCTGTGGCAGTTTGGTTTGCTCCAAGTGCAGTGTAAAACCCTTAACAGTAGGGTCTATTTTTATTTCTGTTTTTGTTTCCATAGCTCCTGGCACAATACCTGGCACTTACTAAGTGTTATCACCTCCAGGATCAAATACAAAATCCTCTGTTGGGTGTTCAAAGCCCTTCATAATCAAGTGCCTCACTCCCCAGGTTATAGTCTTCTTAAAA
>NW_020954559.1:24479098-24493430 GCF_900497805.2 Vombatus ursinus | reverse complement strand
TTCCTTCATTCCTTCCTTCCTTCCTGTCTTTTCTTTCTCATTCATTTTTAAAAATTTTGATTTCCAAATTCTCTCTCTGCCTTTAGACCCCTCACCCACCCATTGAGAAGATAAGCAATCAACAATGTGAAGTCAGGCAAAATATATTTCCATATTAGCCTGGTTGCAAAAAAAAAAAAGCAAAAAAACAAAGTGAAAAAAGTATGCTTCAATTTTCACTCTTTAGAGGTGGATAACATTTTTCATTAATGAATCCTTTGGAATTATCTTGGACCATTGTATTGATTAAAGTAGCTAAGTATTTCACATTTGATCATCATAACAATGTACTGTGTACAACATAACAATGTACTGTCTACACCATTCTGGTTCTGCTCACTTCACTTTGCATTGGTTTATATAAGTCTTCCCAGATTTTTCTAAAACCGTCCTCATCATTTCACATAGCACAATTATATTCCATCACAATTATACACTACAACTTCTTCAGGCATTCTCCAGTTCATGGGCATCCCCTCAATTTCTAATTTTTCACCACCATGAAAATATAAATATTTTTGCACATATAGCTTTTTTTTTCATTTTCCTTTGATCTTTTCAGGATACAGACCTAGAGTAGTGGTATCCAGCACATACTCTTGGATTCAGTGACACTGACCTCCTTGATGTTCCTCAAATAAGATGTTCCATCTCTCAGCTTTAGACATTTTCATTGGCTGTCCCCCAAATCTGGAATACTCTCCCTCCTCATTTCCAGTACCTAGCTTCCTTCAAGTCCCATGCTAAAATTCTGCCTTTTGCAAGAAGTCTTTCCCATTCTCTCTTAATTCTACTGACTACCCTTTGTTGATTATTTCCAATTCATCCTGTATATAGCTTGCTTGTACATAGTTGTTTATATGTTATCTCCTCTATTAGATGGTGAATTCCCTGAGGGTAGGGGCTATTTTTTGAGTTTCCTTGTATCCCTGGCACTTTGCTCAGTGCTTGGCACATATTAAGGGCTTAATAAATGCTTACTGAGTGACTGAATAGTTTATTGAGTTGGACCAAACTGAATTTCTTGTCACTTATGAATAGAGAGAATAATAACAGAAATTTTAGCTTGGATAGATGTTGGATTTAGAATCAGAAGACCTGAGTTTGAATCTCAGCTCTCCTGCTTGAATTGTCTGTAGGACCTCGGGTAAATCATTTAACATTTCTGGGCTGTGATTTTCTTATCTGTACAATGAAAATGTTGGACTAGAAAGTTTCTAACATCCCTTTTATCTCTAAATCTATGATCCAATGATTCTTTTATGTCACTGCAATTTGATAGGTTTAGTATAAGTTTGATTCATAACTGGATATGATGCATAATATTTATATCTGGACACCACAGTTTAGGAAGGACACCAGTAAGTTGGAAAGAGTATAGAGAAGTGGTACCAGAATGATTAAGGGCCTTGAATAAATTCATAGGACAATTGGTTGAAGGAATATGAGATGATTGCCTTGGAGAAGAGTAGACTGAGTGAGAACATGATAGCTTTGTTTAAGAATTTGAAGAGGTTTCACAGGGAGAGCAATAAGACATTTTCTATTTGGCCTCGGAAGGCAGAAGCAGGATCAAAGGATGGAAGCTGCCCAAAAGGCAACTTTAGTCTAATATCAGGAAAAAGACTCCCTACTAGTTAGAATGTTCCAGATGTTCCAAAGAGGATTTCTTGGGAGGTAATTGATTCCCAGTCCTTGGAGGTCTTTAATTCTTTTTGCTTCCTTCATTTCTCCTCAGATCTTTTCTCCTTGAAGTTCTTTACTTTATTCTGAAATTCTTATATTCTTCCTCAGGTCCCTTCTCCTCAGTTTCATCCTCTCTTTCAAACTGGACCTCTCTCCAAAGGGTTGATCTTCTGTAACCTCTTGGTATCTTCTGCATGTTTCTTCTTCAATACTCTCAACTCTCTTATCTTCTTCAAATTTGGATTCTTCTTTTTTAATAACTGTTCCTTCTTTCCATTGCTATCTAATCTTCATCTGCACATACCTTAATGTTGGGGTTCCTCATAGGTATTTCCTTAGGCCTCTTCTATTTTCATTCTACATTCTCTTCCTCAAAAATCTCACCCACATTGCACGTTCTCCCCTAGAAAGTTACTTCAAAATCTCTATCTTCCTCTGTGACCTGCTCTAAGACCCTAGCCTCCATTTGATCATGGAATACCTGAATTTACCATTTGTACTTCCAATTTAACTCATTTAAAACCATCCAAACTATCTCCCATGTTTGAAATTTTGTTAGTGTTTATCTTCCTTTGTTTTATTCCCCACTTTGTGTATCTAATCACTACCTAGTTCCTATTAATTCTACATCCTGAGAGCTCCTTCATTTTATCTCTTTTACATTAGTAATGTCACCACCAATTTATAGGCCCTCATTAACAACCATCTCTTTCTCTCTTTTCTAATCTGTCTCTCACACATTTGCCAAACTAATCTTCCTTAGCTCCAAGTCTGTCAAATTGAAGTCTTTCAGTGGTTTCCTTTGCCTAAGAAATAATATCTAAAGGATTTGTGGTAAGGCAGGTAAATGCTATTAATGGAACTGTGAAAACAATCTGGAAAACAATTTGAAATTATTTGAGAAAAATGACTAAACTTCACACTCTTTGACTTAGAGATCTCATGGTATGTACCTCAAGGAGTTTAAAGAAAAAATAAAGATCTTATGTATACCAATATAATCATAGCACTTTTGTGGTAAAGATCTGCTGCACCAAACATGAATTCTGCCATTCATTCCCTTTTAATTTCTACTTTCAAGATATTTCTGTTTTGAATTATTTAGGAACATCCTGCAATGATTCCATACCTTCTTAAGAATCCATAGAGCCCTCAGTTTTATCAGGTATTGGTTAAATTTCCTTTTTTAATGCAATAATTCTTCAAAGATGTTTGGAATCATTTAGATGTCCTGGTGGCTATCTTCCCTTCTACTTTAATATCTTTCCTATTGATTAATATTCTTGTGCTGTAGGCTTTTAACCAAATTCTTTAACTGGATTTTCTTCCTCCTGAAATTTTTGGTAATTTCAGTATTTTTTTCTTATATTCTTTTGTACTTTACTTTTGCAGTCTTTCCCTTTTGATGGCGGATCTTCTGGGGTTAGGTATTAAAGCTATTTCAGTCTTCCACACTGGGGAATTCACTTTTCATTTGCATCCATCCCTGATCCAAGTGACTTGTAGGGGGGCCAGAACTAGTCCCAGGTTAGTGTCAATCCTTCTTTTTTAGGTCTGCTACCACTGCCTTTCATATATATGCTGGCATTCTGCTACAGGTCTTGTTATTTAATTCTCTGGCTGAGTACTACTACAACCCTAGACAGAACATATTTCTGCTTTCCTATATTTCTCCTTCATGTACAAGTTGAGTTTTCCTGCTTTTGCTTAAGAATGGTGGAGTGAGGTCCCAGCAAATACCCTTGCACAAGCTGGTGGATAGGGTGACATAGTATGGAGGCCACTAGGGAATGGGGTGCTGAGTGAACACATTATGCATTAGGGATAAGATCTCTCTGCTATTACTCCATCACCTTATTACCCTGAAAATCTTCTTGGTGTTTTGGTTTCCAGAGACAGCTGCAATTACTTTATCTCTTGTGGATAATTCCTATTTGTTGGAGTTTTAAGAGTTCAAGAAGACTGGGGAAAATATCTCGTCCTTCATCTTGCTGGTCACATGACTGGAAGTGCTTGAGTTCTTTGTTAAGACCTTCAAAGGAGAGTTCTTGTGTTTTTTTTTTCCTGAGAACCATTGGTGTTCATAGAATGCAATAATAATAATAATAATAATAATAATGATACCAGATTGCTGGAAAGCTTCTCAAAATCTAATTGTGGGGGAACTGGGTAACTTATGTATTTACAGAATTACCCTAGCGATTGGTAGCCACTTTGTAAAGACTATTCACTTTGATCAGTTATATGCCTGTAGACAAAGACTGATGAACAGAAGAACCAAAGTGATGGGCAGTCTATAAAAAGGATAGAGTAAAAATTCTAATCTGTTAGTTGTACATAGACAATGTGAACCTGACAATAGATCAAAAAATGCTATTTCAAGTGATGAAGATTCTATGCCTCATAACACAAGAACAATCTGTTTAAACAAATAGACGGAACTGAATTCAAAGGCAGTACCTTTCTCACCTAGAATTCCACTTTAGAGACTTCTAGGGTCCAACCCAACAATACTGATAGAAGCCTGATCCCTATACAAATTCAGGCTTAGGAATTCAGGGCTATACATTAGAGGAGGAGGATGACTAGTTCTTATCGACTAGCTTAGGCATAGGGACAGACTGGACAGCAAGTCACAAGACATTCTATTGGAGCTATAAAGTGTTGCTTAGGATGTTATACAAGAAACTAGAGATGTGACATGTGTAGACTGACCACAATACTAATACCTACTGGTGTAATTTTGTCTTGCATGTAATTAAGTATATACATTAATACACATGCTATTTGCTGCGTGTTTTGAGGATGTTTCTGTTTTACTATTTTTTATTCATGTTTATCTGCTTCTATACTTATATCATGTATATGCTGTAGCTATAATGAATTTTGCTACCTTTTTTTGCCTATAAGCTGTCATTCATTCATGCTTTGTTATTATGTAGGTCTACTGATATTGTGCTTGCTTTATTTTGCTATTTATTCTTATTTCCTGTGAACTATGGTTATTAATACATGATTGTTATATGTATACATAATATGTACTGCTTGAATTCAGATATTTACTTAATTAAATATCCTGTCAAGGAATGTTTATATTGTGCTTTGTTGACTATATGTATTGCTGATGTGACTTTGACATGGGATATTCAACTATCCTTATTTTTTTAAAGGCTGATTTTTGTTTGTGATTGAGTTATGTCTTGCAGATACCAAACATGCTTCAGGTTTTTTCAAGTGAATGCAATATTTCTGGTCCCATAGAATACTCTAATGCCCTTTTCATACACTAGTGAGTTTGGGGACAATGGATTGGGCATAAGCACTTGCTTCTGCCACTGCTTTTGACTTGTCATGACTGTGGGGAAGATGAAGGGAAAAACATTGATTTTAGGAGGCTGGCACTGCCAAGGGCAAGAAAACAGCAAGTGATGGTAGCAACAGTAATCCCTGAGGAACCACTTAGAAAGAGCAAGAAAGAAGAGAATCTTCTAACCTTGTGATGGAGGAGAGAGGGGAGCAGGAGCCAGTGGCCATATGCAGAGCTCAGTAAGGACCAGGGTGGCACAGTGGGTGGTGATCCAGAGTTAATATGATAGACACTTATCAGTTAAGGGTCTTAGTCCAGCTCAGAGTGCCAGCTCCTCTCTTCTCTTCCTTCACTTTTCACAATTCACAGGAAGTGAGAGTAGCTTTGCTGTCTCTCTCATTGACTGTAAAAATTGTGGGTCTTTGGAGAGCTTTTATTGTCTGTTTGTTTTAATCTTTATGTTATTAAAATCATGGTTAACTACTAACTGTGTGGACTAATGGGCAGATGCAACATTAAAAGAGTGGTTGACAAAAACCCCATATCAAATGGGGTTCATATAAAACATGAACAGTTGTCATGCCAGCATAAATGGGTTGGGGGTTTATATTCAAAGAGAGAGATAATTTGATCTAAAAAGCATCCCAGATAAAATACTTTTACCAAGGTATCTCTGGGCATCAAAATCAACAGATCAATAAACATTTATTAAGTGCCTACTATGTGCCAAGCCTTGTGCTAAGTGGGAATCAGTTATCACAGGGATACCAGCTGTCTGGCAGCATCTGCCATTAATCTCTTTTACAGACGACTGAATTGAAAGGAAACCACTCCTTTCAAAGGGAGGTGACCAAGAGTAAAACCAGAGAGGAAGTCATGCCTCAAGTAAGTTCCCTGGAGTGAGTATGAGGAAACTACACTCTCACAAAGATAGGGGAAGGGGAAAGTGACTGAAAGCTTTCCCTCTTACACTTACAAGAACTCTGCTTGCACATAAGAGGCTTTGTCAGCCAATACTTAGCATCTTCTGCCTGTGATATTAGAGAAGAAAAACCAATTCCGAACCTATGAGCATGGATCAAACATCTATTTCCTTCCTGTCCAACCCATCGCCTTGATCTGTGCCATTTGAGCTATGCTTATGTGGAGGTGGCAAAGGTGCAATGTTTCCTCCTTATCAACTAAGAGAAGTAACAAGAGCTAGGTGAAATCTGGGCCTGCCTAATCTAAAACACGACTTCTCACAGGACCATTATTGAATGATGCACTCCTACTTCTTCCTGTGACCTGAACACCATCACACACCAGACCTGACAACGTCCATTCTGATGACTGAGACATGGTTGTGTCCGACCCATTCTGTCAAGCAATCCCCAGGAGGTTTCTTTTTTTCTGAAAAACCTCTTCCATTGCCCCATTCTCTTCTTGCCCATCTCCCTGGGTCCTTCGTGTTAGGCCTTTAGCCTTCCGTTGAGTGAATTGCTTTGGATACCTAATAAAGATCTAGTGCTTTAACCATTGCCTCTTGTGAACATCTCCCCAAATTCCAAGATTGCTGGGATAGATGGGGCCAGAGAGGTTAAGCAACTTGCTCAAGGTCATATATCAAGTAAGTGGCGAAGACCAAGAGTCAAACTTTTATTCCACTACTTTCTATGTTGTTATTATTCAGTTGTTCAGTCGTGTATGACTCCATGTGACCCCATGGATTTTTTTTCCTGGAGTATTTTTTGGCAAAGATGCTAGAGTGGTTTGCCATTTCCTTCTCCAGGGTGTCCTCACTTTACAGATGAGGAAGTGAAACAGATAAGGGTTACCTGATTTGCCCAGGGTCACGCAGATGGTAAGTGTCTGAGGCCAGAATTTGAACTCAAATCTTCCTGACTCCAGGCCCAGTGCACTGTCCATTGCACTACCTAGTTGCCCCCTAAATTTCCATGGGAATGTATATGTGCTGTACTTCTGTAGAATATTCTGGAGGCAGCCAAGATACAAGTATTTCAGGCTGTACTTTTATCCCCTAAATACAGAATTTAGTGCCTTTAAAGTCAAGAGATACAAAAACCCAGAAGACGAAGCAAAGCTTGGATGCTGATTAGTTTATTTGTGTTTTAAATACAGGAATGAGGGGAGTCAAGATGTTTTCACTTCCCTATCATCCTAGGTTACTGAAGAATTTTCATGATGCCAGCCTCATATCTATCTTCTTATTCAGCCCCTGAAACAAGAATGGAAGAAAATCAAACACAGGGGATAGACTGACTTGGATTTGGTCCCTCGTCTAGTATTTATGACAGTAAAGTAGTCAGGCATTACTGAATTGGAGGAGACTTGGGGAGAGGATCTAAGTTGGGATGAGCAACAACAGAAAGAAGATGCACAATGAGTGAAAATAGGAGTTACTTCTACAGAAATGGAATTGCACTGGTCAAATATTGTTTTATTAGGGATCTCTCAGTCAATGAGAAGCCTGACACCAGGTGAAAATGAGCAAATCACGTGAGAGGAATTTACCATGAAGAGGAAACAAATTAAAGGAAATGGAACAGAAGAGAATCTGGGATGTAGCTGAGGACATGAAATGGGGAGTCAGTAAGTGGATGGTAAAACATAGATTTGATTCATTAGAAGAGTACTTTGTACTTTAAAGGGTTAAAACTAACCATTTCCGTGATCATGAAGATACCCTCTAATGGGAAATGGGCCATTTCTCCTCCTTTCCTGAGGGTTTGGGACCCTTTTCTGACCTCTTCCACGTCGTTTTTGGCCTACAAAAATAAAGGAAATAAAAACTGTTTAAGGAAAGATTTACATTCAGGTGTAACAGGTTGTTGGCTTGGGGCTGCTAAGTATAAAAAAACGAAAAGCGAAGAGAGATGTTTAGGGCAAGAGTCTTATGAATCTCAAGAGTTTTCAGTTGTGGATAAGGGAAATCTATGTTCAAGGGAGTGAATCCCAGTGGAATTCTATCAGGAACACAAGCATTCGCTTGGCCAGAGGTTGCATATCCAGTCACAAAATACAGAATTCATCTCAACCATTTCCAAGCTGTTGTTTATATTTAGATATAAATACATATTAAATACAAGAGGTATGAGAACTGAATGAGAGGCAAAATGGATGGAAAATTAGATGTTGTTGTGATCNGGCCAGAGGTTGCATATCCAGTCACAAAATACAGAATTCATCTCAACCATTTCCAAGCTGTCATAACATATTAAATACAAGAGGTATGAGAACTGAATGAGAGGCAAAATGGATGGGAAATTAGATGTTGTTGTGATAAGATTGACCTCACAACATCTATTAAAACCAAGATATAAAATAGATTATCATCTAAGTAAATAATGAGAGTAACCACTGGGGATAGAATCAATTGAAAAAGAGGTACCTGGAGGACCTAGAAGAAGCAGTATGACTGAACTAGAAAACTGCTACTCAATAAAGTAAAATAAAATAAAACGTTATTCAGTAAAATTAGTCAAATTTTGCTAAATATTTGTGACTTATTTCTTTGGTATTGAGAACCTTCTCAGGCCATTGGTCTACATAAGTGAAGCCTTCAAAGTTAGTTGAAAGGCAAGTATAAGCCTCTTACTTGACAGAACTTTCACCTACTAAGAAGAAGAAAACAAAAGGCAAATAATGGTAACTAAAACAAATTGATTTTCCAGACCAGGGTCAGAAAAAATGATGATAATTTGACTTTTTTTTAACCTCACTACTAGTTTAATATTAAGGAACACAATAAGAGAGGCAATTAAATAGAAACTAATTCCAATTGACTCCCTCAATCTGGGGGCAGAGAAAGATCAGAAACATCTTGCCAACCCTCCTATTTCTCATTGCCCTCTCTCCTTGCACAGTCAGTAGTGGGACTAGGTTTGAGGTCTGAGGTGGGTCCTTTCCTAGAAGAGGTAAAGAGGCTTTGCATAAAGGTGAACCATATGGCCAGGATACAGCATTCCTTTATTTCATGTTTAGATATAAATCTTTTGAATAGGCATTTGGATGTTAGGGTTCTTGACAATACATTTCTTTCTCTCTTTCTTTCTCTCTCATACGTCCTCATTTGAAGGCCCACGTTTGAAAAAGAAAGAAAGAGACAGAGACAGAAAGACAGAGTATTTAATTGAAGACAACAAAGTGACTGGTTTTTTGATCTGGAAAAATTCTCTGGTGAAAAATGAGACCTGTGCTTTGGCAAGAGAGAATAATACATATTAATATGATCATACCCTTAGTTCATCAGAACCCTCTGTTTATCCCTACTCAACTTTAAGAGGATGAATACTCAAGCAGTCTGTAATGTGAGACAAGGACCAGGGACTACAGAGAAAAAGGAAAGAAAGCCAGTTTTGGGATGTAATTTACCCTCAGGTCCACGAGATTGTCTAGGCGGTCCTGTGTACAGAATAAAAAAAAAAAGGAAAAAAGGATGTTTAGGGAAAGAATCTTATGAATCTGAAGAATTTTCACTTGTGGATAAGGAAAATCTATTGTCAAGGGCCCCATTGCGATAGAATTAATTGAAAAAGAGGTACCTGGAGAACATAGCTGAAGGAGTATTAGACAACTACAAAAATGTTACTCAATAAAAACCAGTAGAATTTTGATTCTTTGTGAGGTATTTCTTTGGAATAGAACCCCTCCTAAGATCATTGGTCTCTGTAAATGCAGCCTTCAAAATTAGCAAGCATAAACCTGTTTTACTCCCTTAACAGATCTTTCATTTACTAAGAAGAAAAATACAAATGGAAGATAATGGAAACTACTTTAAATTGTTTCCTCTCAGTCCAGAGCCTGAAAAAGAGATGGCAATTTGGACCAAATTGCCTCACCACCATTTTAAGGAAAACAAGAATGGCAACGAATAGAAATCAATCCAAACTGACTCCCTCAATCCAGGGGCAGAGAAAAGCTAGGAATGTCTTGCCAATCCTCCTATTTCTTCTTGCCTTCTGTCCCTGCAGTCAGTGGTGGCAGTAGATTTGAGGTTAGATCTGAAATGGGTGCTTTCACAGAAGTAAAAAAGTCATGTATAAAGGTGAAAAATGTGTGCAGAATGTAGCATTTCTTTATTTTGTGTTTTAGATGCAAATCTTTTGAATAGACATTTGTCCTTTTGGGTTCCTTTTATTACATCTCTCCTTTCCTCCTTCAACTTTACAAAACACTTTTTCAAAGGTTAAAGTAGAAGAGGAGGAGGAGGAGGAAGTGAGAGAGAGAGAGAGAGAGAGAGAGAGAGAGAGAGAGGGAGGTTGGGCAGGGAAAGGGGAGGGACAAAAGACAGATAGAGGGAGATATAGACAGAAAGACTAAAAAAGAGAAAAAGACAGACAGAACATTTAATTGAAGATGACAAAGTGACTTTGTTTTTGATCTAGGATATTCTCTGGTGGAAAAATGAGACCTCTGCCATGGCAAGAGAGACTAATGCATTTTAGAAGACCACATCCTTAGTTCATCAGTACCCTCAGTTTATTTGTTCTCAGCTTTAAGAGGATGAATAACCAAGTGGTCTATAATGTGAGAAAAAGAGCCAGGCTAGGAGAAAAAAGGAAAAAAAAAAGCAAATTTTGTGATAGACTGTAACTTACCCTGAGGTCGACGAAATCCATGAAATCGATGAAATCGAGGTCCTGTGATTAGAATAAAAAAGAAAAAATGATTTTTAGGGGAAGAATCTTATGAATCTCAAGTTTTCAGTTGTGGATAAGGACAACCTATGTTCAATGGTCCCAGTGGAATTCTACCAGAAATAGAAGCCTCCACTTGGCCAGAGGTTACATATTCAGTCATAAAATCCAGAACTCATCTCATTCATTTCAAAGCTGTCATAACATGCTATCTACAGGATGGATGAGAAATGAAGGAAACAGATGCAAAAAGGATGGAAAATTAGATGTTATTGTGATCAACCTAAAATCACAACCTCTATCGTGACTATGATGTAAGACAGTTGATCATCTTCTGAATCCTAGGTAAATCACGGGAGTAATGATGGTTGTGATCAGCCTGATCTCACAACCTTATTGTGACCATGATATAAGATATAAGATGTTGTTATCATCTTTTGAATCCTAGGTAAATAATGGGGGAATCATAGCAATAGAATTAATTGAAAAAGAGGTGCTTGGAGAACATAGATGAAGCAGTATTAGGCAGCTAGAAAAAGATTACTCAATAAAACTAGTAGAATTTCATCGAAAATTTCTGATGTATTTCTTTGGCATAGGGCCCCTCCTGAGACCATTGGTCTATGTAAACAAAACCTTCAAAATTAGTTGAAGTACAATCATAAGCCCCTTTTACTCTCCTGACAGATCTTTCACTTACTAAGAATAAAAACACAAAAGTCAAGTAATGGAAATCAAGTTAAATTGTTTCTCCCAGTCCATAGTCTGAAAAGGGGATGGTAATATGGACTTACTTATCTCACTACTAGCCCAATATTAAGGAAAACAACAAGAAAGGTAATTAATGGAAATCAATCCAAACTGACTCCCTCAGTCCAGGAGCAGAGAAAGGCTAGGAGCTAGAAAGTCTTGCCAATCCTCCTATTTCTTCTTGCCTTCTGTCGCTGCAGTCAGTGGTGTGAGTAGATTTGAGGTTAGATCTGAAATGGGTGCTTTCACAGAAATAAAGAGGCTGTATTTAAAAGTGAAATATATGGCCAGAATGTAGCATTTCTTTACTTTGTGTTTTAGATGCAAATCTTTTGAATAGGCATTTGGCCTTTGGGATTCCTTTTATTACATCTCTCCTTTCCTCCGTTAGCTTTACAAAAGAACACTTTTTCAAAGGTTAAAATGGGAGAGGAGAAAAGAGGGAGACAGAGACAGAGAGAGAGAGAGAGAGAGAGAGAGAGAGAGAGAGAGAGAGATGTAGGGTGAGGGAATGGAGAGAGAAAGGAGACAGATAGAGGCAGATATAGACATAAAGAGTCAGAGAAAAAGACAGAGAGCCTTCAATTTAAGATGACCAACTGACTTTGGATTTTTGACCTGGGACATTCTGTGGTAGAAAAATGAGACCTATGCAATGGCAAGAAAGACTAATGCATTTTAACATGAGTACACTCTTAGTTCATGAGTGCTCTCTGTTTATGGTACACATCTTGAAGACTCTAAATGCTCAAGTGGTCTCTTATGTGAGAAAAGGACCAGGGTCTACAAGGAAAATGGAAAACAGACTGTTAGGGAAAGAAAATAACTTACCCTGAGGTTTACCAGGTTGTTGCCTAGGACCTTTTGTGGATAGAATAAAAAAAAAGGAAAAAGTGATGTTTAGGCAAGAGTCATATGAATCTCAAGGACAATCTGTGTTCAAGGTCCCCAACGGAATTCAATCAGGAAAGTAGCCTCCATGTGGCTAGAGTTTACATATTCACTCATAAATCCAGAACTCCTCTCATCCATTTCAACGGTTTCATGACGTATTAACTACAGGAAGTATGAGAAATGAAGGAAATAGAGGTGAAAAGGATGGAAAATTAGAAGTTCTTGTGATCTGCCTGAAATCATAACTCTTATTGGGACCATATATAAGTCAGTTTATCATCTTTTGAATTGTAGGCAAATAATGGAGATAATGATGGCAGCATATTTAATCTAAAAAGAGGTACCTGGAGAACATAGTTGAAGCAGTATTATGCAACTAGAAAAACATTCTTCAATGAAAACTAGTAGAATTTATTAAAAACTTCTGATGTATTTCTTTGGCATAGAGCACCTGCTGAGGCCATTGGTCTATATAAATGAAGCCTTCAAAATTAGTTGAATTGCAAGCATAAGCCCCTTTTATTTCCCTGACAGATCTTTCACTTACTAAGGAGGAGACCACAAAAGGCAAATAATGGAAACTAAATTAAATTATTTCTCTCAGTCCAGAGTCTGAAAAAGATGGCAATTTGGACTTCCTTGTCTCACTAATAGCCTAATGTTAAGGAAAACAACAAGAAAGGCAATTAATAGAAATCAATCCAAACTGACTATTGCAATCCAGGGTCAGAGAAAGGCTTGGAATGGCTTGCCAATCCTCCTATTTCTTCTTGTCTTTTGTCCCTACAATCATTGGTGGGTGTAGATTTGAGGCTAGGTCTGAAAGGGGTGATTTCACAGAAGTAGAGAGACTATATCAGTGGTGGGGAACCTGAAGGCTTAAGACCACATGTGACCTTCTAGGTCCTTAAGTGTGGCCTTTTGACTGAATCCAAATTTTATAAAACAAATCCTTTTATTTGTTCTGTAAATTTTGGATTCGGTCAAAAGGCACACTTAAGGACCTAGAAGGCCACATATGGCCTTAAACTGTAGGCTCCCCACCCCTGGGTTATGTGTAAAGGTTAAAAAGTATGGCCAGACTGTTATTGTGTGTTTTAAATGCAAATCTTTTGAATAGGCATTTGTCATTTTGGGTTCCTTTTATTAAGTTTCTCCTTTCCTCGTTCAGCTTTATGAAAGAACACTTTTTCAAAAGTTAAAGAGGGACAGAAGGAGAAAGTGAGAGAAAAAGAGAGAGAGGTATGGTGGGACAGAAGGGTGAGGGAGAGGGGACAGAGGCAGATATAAATTAAAAGACAGAAAGGACAGTGAAAAAGACAGACACAGAGCATTTAATTAAAGATGACAAAGTGACTTTGGCTTTTTGATCTGAGAAATCTGGTGGAAAAACGAGACCTATTCAATGGCAAGAGAGACGAATGCATTTTAACATGATCACACTCTTAGTTTATCAGTATTCTCTGTTTATGGGTACTCATCTTGAAGACCCTATATGCTCAAGTGGTCTCTGATGGGAGGAAAGGGCCAGGGGCTACAAAGAAAAAGGAAAAAGACTGTTAGGTATAGACTGTAACTTATGTTCAGGTGCGCCAGGTTGTTGGCTAGGGGCTTTTGTGGATAGAATAAAAAAAAAAGGAAAGAGTGATGTTTAGGGCAAGAGTCCTATGAATCTGAAGGAGTTATCCATTGCGAATAAGGACAATCTATGTTCAAGGGCCCCAGTGGAATTCTATCAGGAATAGGATCCTCCATGTGGCCACAGGTAATACATTAAGTCATAAAAATTGGAACTCATACCATACATTTCAAAGCTCTCATAACACATTAAGTACAGGAGGTATGAGAGGTGAGGAAATAGAGACAAAAGGGTTAGAAAATTAGATGTTACTGTAATAAGCCTGATTTCACAACTCTACTATGACCATGATATAAGATAGTTTATCATCTTTTCAATCCTAGGGAAATAATGGGGATAACCATGGCAGTGGAATTAATTGAAAAAGGTACTTGGTGG
>NW_020954559.1:24476556-24479052 GCF_900497805.2 Vombatus ursinus | reverse complement strand
ACATAATTGAAGTCTTATGACTGAACTAGAAAAACGTTATTCAATAAAAACTAGTAAAATTTTGCTGACGTTTCTGATGAGTTTCTTTGGCATCTAACACTTCCTCAGACCAATTGGTCTATCTAAATGAAACGTTCAAGGATCACAGAAATGCAAGCATAAGTTCCTTTTCCTTTCCTGACAAATCTTTCACCTGCTAAGGAGAACATCACAAAAGTCAATTAATGGACACCAATTTAAATTGTTTCTTTCAATCCAGGGCCTCTAATTTGGGCTTATTTGACTAAGGAAAACAACAAGAAAGACAATTTAATAGAAATCAATTCAAATGAACTTCCTCAATTCAGGGCCAGAGAAAGGCTAGGAATGTCTTGCCAATCCTCCCCTATTTCTTCTTGTCCTCTCTCTCTGCAGTCAGTGGTGTGAGTATTTTTGAGGCTGGGTCTCAGATGGGTTCTTTCACAACAGTGAAAGGGCTATGTATAAAGTTGAAAAAATGTGGCCAGAATGTGGCATTTATTTATTTTGTGTTTTAAATACAGATCTTTTAAATAGGTACTTGTTCTTAAGGAGAATTTTATTACATCTCTTTCTTTCCTTCTTTTACTTTATAAAAAAAATCTTTCAAATGTCAAAGTATGCTAGAGAAGGGGAGAAAGGTGGGAGAGGGAGGGAGAGGAGACAGAGGGAGACATAGACAGAAAGAGATAGAAAAAAGACAGAGAGCATTTAATTGAAGATAAAAAGTGATTTTGTTTTTTGATCTGGGAAATTCTCTGGTGGGAAAATGAGGGATAATAATGCATTTTAACATGACCACACCCTTGGTTCATCAGTACCCTCTGTTTATGGGCAGTCAACTTGAAGATCCTAAATGCTCAAGTGGTCTCTAATGTGAAACAAGAACCAGGGGCTATAAAAAAAAAAAGGAGAGACAGACTGTTAGGGATAAACTGTAACTAACATTCAGGTGCACCAGGTTGTTGGCTAGGGGCTTCTGTGGGTAGAATAAAAAAATAAGGAAAGAGTGGTATTTAGGGCAGGAGTCTTATGAATCTGAAGAGTTTTCAGCTGTAGAGAAAGACAATCTATGTTCAAGGGCCCCAATGGAATTATATCAGGAATAGAAAACTCCATGTGACCAGAAGTTACCAATTCAGTCATAAAATCCAGAACTCATCCCATTCATTTCCAAGCTGTCATATATATTAACTACAGAAGGTATGAGAAATGAAGGAAATACAGACAAAAAGGATGGGAAAATAAATATTATTGTGATCAATCTGATCTCACAACTCCTATCATGACCATAATATAAGATATTAGACAGTTTATCATCTTTTCAATCCTAGGCAAATAATGGGGATAACTTTGGCAATAGAATTAATTGAAAAAGAGGTACCTGGAAGACATAGTTGAAACATAATGACTGAACTAGAAAAATCTTATTAATAAAAAATAGTAAAATTTTGCTAACATTTCTGATGAATTTGGCATCTAGCACCTCCTCAGAACACTGTTCTAACTAAACCAGGCCTTTAAAATTAGTTGAAGTGCAATCATAAGCTCCTTTTCCTTTCCTGACAGATCTTTCAGTTACTAAGAAAAAGAACAGAAAAAACAAATAATGGAAATGAATTCAAATTGTTTTTCCCAAAGCTGAGTCTGAAAAAAAGGATGGCAATTTGGACTTATCTCACTACTAGCCTAATATTAAGAAAAACAAAAAGAGAGTCAGTGAACAGAAATCAGTACAAATTGACTCCCTCAATCTAGGAGCAGGGAAAGGCTAAGAATCTCTTGCCAATCCTCCTATTTCTTCTTTCTTTTTAAATATTCTTTTTTTAAAAAACTAATATATTTTAATTTATCAACAATAACTTCCATAAGCTTTTGAGTTTTAAATTTTTCTCCTCCCTCCCCACCTTCCTCTCCAAGATGGTGCACTATCTGATATAGATTATACATATACATTTCTATTAAACATATTTTCACATTAGTAATATTGTAAGGAAGAATTAGAACCACCACCTATTTCTTTTTGCCCCCTCTCACTGCAATCAGTGGTGGGAGTAGATTGGAAGCTAGGCCTGAGATGGGTCTTTTCTTAGTAGAAGTGAAGAGACTTTCCATAAAGGGGGAAATAATGGCCAGGATGTAGCATTTCTTTATTTTGTGTTTTAGGTACGAATATTTTGAAGAGCATTTGTCCTTTTGAATTCCTAATATTACATTTCGTTTCCTCTTCTGCTTTCTGAAACAACACTCTTTCAAAAGTCAGAGTACAAGAGAGGGAGAGTGATAGAGAGAAAAAGTGTGTGTGTTTGTGTGTGTGTCTGTGTGTGTCTGTGTGTGTGAGAGAGAGATAGAGAGAGAGAGAAAGGGAGAGAGAGAGAGAGAGAGAGAGAGAAAGACAGAGAAAATGAGAGACAGAGAGAGAGATAAAGATATAGATTCAGAGAAAGACCGGACCCAGAGGGACCATGAAAAACAGAG
>NW_020954559.1:24476394-24476465 GCF_900497805.2 Vombatus ursinus | reverse complement strand
AGAGTTAGAGATAGACAGATAGATAGATAGAGAGAGAGAGAGAGAGAGAGAGAAATACGAACAATGCAGAA
>NW_020954559.1:24476165-24476328 GCF_900497805.2 Vombatus ursinus | reverse complement strand
ACATAAAGAGAACATTTCATTAAATATTACAAAGTGATCTTGAAATCTCTGATCTAGTATATTAGCTAAGAGAAAAAAATAAAGATATGCTATGGCAAAAGACAACAAAATGGCGTTGGAATTTGGATCTAGGAAATTCTCTGGGGGAAAAATGAGACCTATG
>NW_020954559.1:24398351-24476132 GCF_900497805.2 Vombatus ursinus | reverse complement strand
CAATGGAGGAGAGAACAATTCATTTTAACCTGACCCCCCCCAGTTAGTTCATCATTACCCTTCCTTTCTTGGTACTGAACTTCAAGAGTGTAAGTGCCAAATTGTTTNCAATGGAGGAGAGAACAATTCATTTTAACCTGACCCCCCCCAGTTAGTTCATCATTACCCTCCCTTTCTTGGTACTGAACTTCAAGAGTGTAAGTGCCAAATTGTTTAAAATGAGAGGCAAAATGAGAGGGTCCTCAAGGAAAAGGGAAAGAATGACTGTTTAGAGATAGACATATTACTTACGTTCAGGTTCTCCAGGTTGTTGGCTTGGGGCTTCTGTGCATAGAGAAAATAAAATCCCTGCAATCCCCCTCTGATCAGCCACTTGATTCCCCCTCAGTCTATGGGCCCGGGGCCGCGCTCTAGACTTCCGGCTGAGATCTAGCTCCTCTCTCACCGCAGTCACAGACTTTTCCCACTGATCTTCCAAGTTGTCTTTGGTGTTCATGGGTTGAGAAGTCTGGAAACTGCCACAGCTGCCTGCAATTCA
Organism: Vombatus ursinus; assembly: GCF_900497805.2. Taxonomy (NCBI): domain Eukaryota; kingdom Metazoa; phylum Chordata; class Mammalia; order Diprotodontia; family Vombatidae; genus Vombatus; species Vombatus ursinus. The sequence goes on along the minus strand of NW_020954559.1, from coordinate 24,475,594 downwards.
GCCCTCTGAGGCCTGCTCCAAGGTCACTGTGGCCTGCAAGTGCACGCGACACTGCGCTCGTCTCCCAGCCCTGTGCGATAAACCTTTCCAATCAACCATCCAGGTTGTGTTGGGCTGGAAATTTGTTTCACTCTGTCTTTTTGTGGGTTCTGCTGCTTTAGAATTTGTTTAGAGTCATTTTTTATAGGTATTTGGAGGGGTTTGGGGGGAAATCTCAAGCAAGTCACTGCTTTCCCTCTGCCGTCGTGGCTCCACCTCACGCTTTTAAAGTTTTAGTAAGTAGTTTGCTACATTCCTTCATTTTTTGAAGTACGTTGCAACAAAACAAAATATTTTATCTAAAAAATAAAAGCAGAGGTAATGACAGGACTTCCAGGAGCCAAGATGTAAGTAAGCAGTAGATCACAGCAATTCTCCTACATTCACCTCCAAAAACCATAAAGTACAGCCAGCGGAAAGATGGAGTAATCTTTTAGCCCCAGAGACTTAGAAGATTGGCAAAAAAAAAAAAATAGGTCTGTTTCACTAGAAAGGGGAGCGCATTCCAGGACAGGAAGAATCCCAGAAAGCCTGGAGCAAGTTGTACCTCCGCAAAACAGTGGGAGATCCTGAGCTCCAGTGTGGTGGAGCAGGCAAATGCCAAAACTGGGACTTCCTCCCCCATATGCCTTAGCATAGCCAGGGGAACCTGCAGACTCCAGCTCTGAGAATCACCACATGCTTCAGTGTAGCTCAGGAAAAACAGGCATTCTCCAGGGACTAGACCTCAATGTACTTCAGGGTAGCCCCAGAGAAACACAGAAAAACCCCACGTGGCCTCAGCACATGCCAGACACCACCACAAGGACACCTCAACACCTCAGCACCTGATCCCTACAGCCTCCAGCAGTGCCAGTCATCCCCCCCACCCACACTCTTAACAGAGAACCAGACATGAGGGTTGAGCCTCAGGCAACATCAGTGCAGCACCAGGTAAACAGCCAGGATCTCAGGCACAAGATGCCTGAGACAGAGCCTCTTCCCCCATAGGAGCAGAGATAAAGTTTAACACAGAGGGAAAAGGCCAAAAAAAAAAAAAGAGCAAAAAAGAGTAGAATAACAATCTGACCATAGAAAGTTATTATGGTGGCAGAGAAGACCGAGAGACAAAGAAGAAGGCAACAATGTTCAAATACCTTTGGGCAAAACCACAAAAAATGTGAGAAGTGGTCTCAAGTCCAGAAAGAACTCATGGAAGAACTCAAAAAAGAGCTTAAAAATCACATAAGGGAGGTGGAATAAAAATTGTGAAAAGAAATGAGAGTGATGCAAGAGAATTATGAAAAAAGAGTCAATAGCCTGGAGAACAGCTTAAAAAGTAGAATTAACCAAATGGAAATGGAGATACAAAAATCCACTGGAGAAAATAACTCCTTAAAGAGTACAATTGCCTAAGTGAAAAAGTACAAAACCTAGTTGAGGAAAACAAGACATTAAAAGTTAGAATTGGGAAAATGGAAACTAATGACTCTCTGAGACATCATGAATCAATCAAACAAATTCAAAAGAATAAAAAAAAAAATGGAAGAAAATGTAGGTATCTCATGAGTAAAACAGCTGACCTGGAAAACAGATCCAGGAGAGAAAATATCAGAATCATCAGACTACCTGAAAACCATAATCAAAAGGAGGGCCTGGACAGCATCTTTCAAGAAATTATCAAGGAAAATTGTCTTGATGTCCTGGAATCAGAGGGCAAATGGGCACTGAAAGAATCCATAGATCATCTCAGGAAAGAGATGCCAAAATAAACCCTCAAGGAACATTGCACCCAAATTTCAAAACTGTAATAAAAAGGAAAAAAAAATATTACAAGTAGCCAGAAAAAATAATTTAAATATCGAGGAGGCACAATCAGGATCACAGAGGACTTGGCAGTTGCAACATTAAAGGACTGCAGGTCATAGAATATAATCTGGAGGGCAAAGGAGCTAGGACTACAATCAAGAATCACTTACGTGGTAAAATTAAACTAATACATCAAGGGGGAAAATGGTAATTCAACAAGATAGAAGGATTTCAAGCCTTCATAAGGAGAAGACCAGAACTAAACCAAAATTTTGACCTCCAATATCAAGACCCAAGAGAAGTATAAACAACTAAAAAGGGAAAAGAAAACAAGGGATTCAATAGTGCTAAACTGTTTACATCCCTACATGGTAAGATGATACTTTTAATTTAAAAATTATATCACTAACAGTATAGATAAAATGAATATACATAGACAGAGAATATGGATAAAAGGTGAACTAGAGGGAATGATATAAAAATTAAGGGATGAGAAAGAGGAGTACAATGGGTACAGAAGAAAGGGAGAGGTAGAATGGGGTAAAATACATCACATAATGAGGCAAGAAAGACTTATTACAGTGGAAGGGAAAATGAGAGGGTGGGTTATGGGCATTGCTTGAACCTTACTCCTATTAGCATTGGCTCAAAAAGGGAATAATATACACAATCAGTTGAATATAGAAATCTATCTTACCCAACAAGGAAGTAGGAAGGTAGGAGATTAAGTAAAGGGGGTGGGGTGAGGACCAACAGAAGGGAGGGAAGATCAGGGGAGGTGGCAGACAGAAGGAAAACACCTGTCAGGTAGGAAAGGGTGAAAGGAAAGACAGGACAAATAGGAGGAAGAATAGGATTGAGGGGAAGTACATAGGTAGTAAACATACGTATGAATGTGAATGGAATGAATTCTCTCATAAAAGAGAAGCAGTAGATTGGATCAAAAACCAGAATCCTGTAATATGTTACTTACAAGAAACACACTTGAAGCAGAGAGACACATACAGAGTAAAGGTAAGAGCAGAATCTGTTGTGCTTCAGCTGAAGTAAAAAAGCCTAGGTAGCAATCTTGATCTTAGACAAAGTAAAAACAAAAATAGATCTAATTAAAAGAGACAAGGAAGGAAACTATATCCTGCTGAAAGGTACCATAGACAATGAAGCAATTAAATCAGAAGAGCAAGGAATAATCTACTGGTCAGATCTATGGGGAGGGAAAAAATTCAAGACCAAACAAGAGATAGAGAACATTATAAAATGTAGCATAGATAATTTTAACCATATTAAATTGTGAAGCTTTTGTTCAAAGAAAATCAATGCAACCAAGATTAGAAGGAAAGAAGAAAGCTGGAAAACAATCTTTATGGCAAGTGTCTCTGATAAAGGCCTCATTTCTTAAATATATAGAAAACTGAGTCAAATTTATGAGAATACAGGTCATTCTCGAATTGATAAATGGTCAATGATATGAATAGTCAATTTTCAATGAAGAAATCAAAGATACCTATAGACATAAGTGCTCTAAATCACTTTTGAGTAGAGAAATGCAAATTAAGACAACTCTGAAATACCACTTCCTGCCAATCAGATTGGCTAATATGATAAAAAAGGAAAAGGATAAATGTTGGAGAGGATGTGGGAAAATTAGGACACTAATGCACTGTTAGTGGAGTGGAGAGCAATTTGGAACTATGCCCAAAAGGTAACCAAACTGTGCATAAACTTTGATCTGGCAATACCACTACCAAGACTGTATCTTAAAGAGATCACAAAAAAAAAATAAGAAAGGACCGACATGTGCAAAAATATTTATTGCAGCTCTTTTTGTGGTGACAAAATATTGGCAATTAAAGAAATGCCCATCAGTTGGGGAATGGCTGAACCAAGCTGGGGTTATATGAATGTAATGTAATACTATTGTGCAATATGAAATGATGAACAGGCACATTTCAGAAAAACGTGGAAAGACTTATACAATCTGATGCAAAGTGAAGTGAGCAGAACCAGGAACACATTGTACATAGTATCAGCAACCCTGTAAGATGATCAACTATGAACGAGTCAGCTTTTCTCAGCAACACAATGATCCAAGACAAGTACAAAGGGAACTGCTATACAAATCCAGATAAAGAACATATGGATTCTGAATGCAGATGGAAGGACATTGTTTTCACTTACTTTATTCTTTCTCGTGTTTTTTTTATTTTGATTTGTTTCTTCACCCACAACTGTGACAAATATCAAAATATGTTTTACATGATAGCATACTTATAAATGATATCAAACTGCCTACCATTTTCAGAAGAGGAGAGAGGAGGGAGTAAAAAAAATTTTAAACTCAAAATCTTATAAAAATGAATGCTAAAATTTTTATTGATATGTAATTGTGGGAAAAAATAAAATACTATTCCAAGAGAAAAAAATCAGAGGTAACTAAGTGATCAATTTTCATCTTTCTGTTATGAATAGACGCCCTTCTAACTTATGTTATGGAATAGACAGTCATGGGTTTCAAAATATTCCAAAGCTGTATGACTACATATGTATGATTTGTATCAAATTGCTTGCTTTCTCAAGGGGGGGAGGGGTGGGAGAGAATTTCAAAGTTAAAAAGAGTGTAAAAAAATTTACATATAATTGAGGAAAAAATTAAAATAAGAAAAAAAAAGATTCCATAAAAAATAAAAGCATCTCTTCTTTAGGAAAATGATAAAATCTGAATAAAATCATGTGAAAGTTTTTACCCTATGTATTTTTAAAATGTGATAATCACTATTCCTACCTGAGATATTTGCCTAACCTTTTGGGTTATTTTGTTCTAACCCAAATGACTAAAGTTCTTTATGTTTATTGATGTCTATACTACTGGCAATTTTTGTATGAAAACATCAGAATTGTAGTGTGAAGAATATTGCTGTTTACATTCCAATAGCGGTATGAAAATTAAAGTGAGCCCTGCACTGAAACACTCTAATGCTGGGACCATTTTTTACAAGATAGAATAATGTAACCACAATATGCAAATGCAAGCCTAGAAAAACTTTTAGTCATTCATCTTCCAGTCAAAATAATTCTGGCCGTCAAATTCCACAGCGCCAGGAGATTCGTGTCCATATGCTTCCTTATGTCTACTCTTGAGCCCTCTGCCTGTTGTTGTCAATATATGCTCATTAACTTCAATGTCTGTAACAACACTTTAGGTTTTGGTTTAAAATTCTTCCCAGTCTCAAGAACCTCATCTTTCTGCTGCCTTGCAGTTCGTAGTCTGCTCTCCAGTTATGCTAAATATGCTGATAACGTGTTCTGAATAAAGAATAAAAGTGAAACCACCTATTACATAACAGAGCCATAAAAGGCAAAGCATTGCATTTCGTCATTGTAATACTGTTTGGTCTGGTATATGATTACTACTGGTTTGTTATTTAATGAAAGGCTGAATCAAAGCAAAAAAGGAAATTTTGTGGGCATAAATTACTTAAATTTTATCAAGTTCTTTAACACAACATCAGTCAAGATATATAAGAGGTAAAAACTCTTTCATATTCCTTCCAGTTTCTGGTTTGTCAACCTCTTTAGCCTTGCTTCCTCCCAAATTATTTGAATCTATTACATGCTCTTTAAATGATGGTTGTGTCCTTTCCCTGTTATTTACTATGGAGAACAAGGATGTTGCATCTTTTTGTAATGCCACGGTAGAATCAATTGGTGAGACACAAATACATGGCATCTCTAATAGAAAATGCCTTAAATTTATGTTGCATATGAATTTCAGAGTGTTTTAGCTACTAAATGCTTCTAATTAAATCCCAGTACCATTTAAATGAAGAACATCATTCTAATATTTCTCAAGTGAATATTTCTACTTGAATAAATGGAACCATATTAATAGTGTAAAATGAAGCTACAGAAACTGGTTTTCAAAATTAATTATAGCCCACCCACTCCCCAACCCCCGCTTCCCCGAGGTGTCACGTGGCGCCGCCTCCAGCCAATCCGAGTCCACGAACGGCTATTGCACAGAGGCTCTCGCGCCGCCCAGTGGACAGTTGGTGCCAAGGCTGGAGGGAGGCGGTGGAGGCCGAGGAGGGCGCTAGCGGAGCCGCAGAGAGCATGGAGAGCCAGGGCGGGGCCCGCGGGCCCTTCCGCGCCACCCAGCTGTGGAGAGAGCTCAGCGCCTGTTTCCGCGCACGAATGCCTCTCACAACGCACTGGCAGCGCTTTAAGAGGTGTGACAACTGTTTTAACGACCGGGAAGCAGTAGACTGGCTCCATGAGCATCTAATCAATAACAGCAATTTTGGACCAGAAGTGACAAGACAGCAGGCTGTGAAGTTGTTAAGGAAATTCCTCCAGAGTCACGTCATAGAGGATGTTCAAGGCAGATGGGGATCGGAACACCTGGACGACAACAAGCAGCTCTTCAGATTCCCCACAACTTCTCTGCCCCAAACTGTGCCACCCAGTCATCCAGAACTGAGCAAAGGCAGCTTCCAGGAGATTGCTGAAAAGAAAAAAAGCCTCTTTCAGTTACCCGGGTATCTGGCAGAATTCCTAAGGAGCGTGTCCATCAGATGACCTTCCTCACTGCCCATTATCTGTTAGGACGTGTCTGCAAACTGGCCCAGAGTAGTGACCTCCCTCCTCCCAGAGCCTGGTGAAGAATGTTCTTGAAAAATGTCAACTGCTCAGGAACGTGGTGCATTGTTCACCCAGGAGGATGTCACGAGTGACGTTTAATGAGGTTAGGGAGCTGCTTGTCCTGAGGACCCTCAAGCTGGGACCTTCCATAATCCACGGGATAGTTTCCTCCTCCCGTTTGCTAATTTGTTCTCCACCCTAATCATTTGATTCTTTAAGTAAAAAAAAAGAGACTGAATTGAGAAATATACTTTTAGCTTCTTAGTGGAATTTCATGATGCCTTAATTGTTAAGTCATAGCAATCTATTTAACATGTTACCACTTTTTATTAAAAGTTTGGATAGTTTAAAGAAAGGTGGTTTAGATAAGTGTATATTTCATCCAGATAGCTTGTCTTTAAACTTACTGAATATACTGAACCCAATTACATTTTAAGTATGTCCAAATACTTTTTATACAAGCATTTTTGCTGTTTAAAAGGATGTAATAATTTGATTGTGTTGGAAATTGAGGTGAAAATCCTGTGAAATTTGTTGTGACCATTTAATTTTGTTTATTCTTATATTTAATTACCTTAATAAAGATATAAGTAGACATAATAAAAAAATTACAATTTAGTGTTATTTCCACATCAAATACATGTGAAATCATGTTAAAATTGAGACTTTTAGAGTTTTAATGGCTCAGGGCATGTATTCTGGCTTTGGTAGTCTCCATTGCTATAAAACAATCTTAAGAAATTTGAAATAAATATATACATATATATATGAAAGAATGTTTCAAAACTTAATCTTTGATAAATTCCACAATATGACAAAGATAAAGATGGAATTTCACTCTCTTTTTTTCTTATATATCATTGAACACATGGGTTATTAACCTCTTTTTCTGAATTGTTGCAGTTTTACTGTATTTTTTCACATCTTTAATATTTATATGCCACCTCCTCTGGGCAACTAATTCTATAACTAACACTTGCACTAGCAAGTTGGGTCCTCCAGAATGTGTCTTGTCTACTCTCACAGGTCCTGGGGTAACTCATGGGTATGTACTTCACAAGTCCCCACTACTCTGTTTTTCTTTAAGATTCAGCAATTAGACACAATTAATTCAAAAGAAAGTCTTTGGGACAGCAGAGTAAAAAGGACAGCTACAGACCATCTCCCTGCCACTCCCTTCTTCCAGGAAAGTTGATATACAGTCTCTAAGAGATTAACGTAGTGCCAATGGCAAGTATAGGCACAAACAGTGTAATTATATATGTATGTGGAACACATGAGGAATTCAAACTTTCTGTATTACAGGGTCTCAATATCCTGTCTCGTGTCACACTTTTTTGTGGCTTCTTCGTGCTTGGTGAAACATCTTGCTCAGTAGGTTGCTCTGCTGATTTCCTTGGGGTCTTGTTCTGTGTATAGCTCAATGCTTGACTTCCAGGGTTGTTCTTTCTTGAAGACACAGGTATCTTTCTTCTCTTCCTCTGCAGCTCTTGCTCCTTGAAGCCAAATTCTGTTTTGAATGCTGATTCTCTGTGACTGTCTCCAGAGAAACTAGATGTATTTGCTCTTTTATAAATGAGTTTCACATGTACCTCCAACTCTCTCTGACTTCTAGATTTGTTGTTTCCTATCAGGTGAGAAGTTCTGCTGTAAGACTAGGAGAACAGAAGGGAAAACTACCTCCTCTGTGCTTCATTCTGGGAGAGATGCTGGGCTTCCTCCAATACCTTGAACTTTTGTCCTGTTGCTCAGGGTCGGCAGGCCTGATAAGGGCTATCTACTGCCCTAGTTTTTCTAGTTAGTGGCCATATCTTTTCATGATATATTTCAATTTATTCTTATAATCATATTCCATTGCCTTTCAATTAATTGAACACCTATAGCCATCAGACAATCCAAGTGCTCAAAGGCTTTCATGACAGCAAAAGAAATTGAGGAAATGTGGTAGAACATAGGTTGGTCAGGCATAGAAGAGTTGCAATATACATATTTTCTTGTTCATAAAATAGGGAATTTTTAATGATGAGGATGGGATCTAGACCCCAAAAAGGAAAAACCCTGGACTTTCTCACATGGCCAAATCTCTGGCGTTCCCCCGGGGCTATAATTCCATCAACTGGCCTTTCATTGTGACCAATCTGTTACCCTTACTCTAGCCTAGACCTCCTTATGCCCCCTGGCCACTTCCCACCCTTAATCCTATCTAGGCTCCATTCTCCCTTGGCCACACCTGGAGTTCTATTACCTCATGGACTACTTGACCACTCCTAGATTCCTCCCACAGTCTTTATAAGGTCCATCTTGTCTCCATTAAGATGCTCAGATTCCTAAAATTTAGCCACTGCTCAGATTTTCACAATCTAGCCAATAGTTCACAGATGCTCAGATTCTTTAAGAGAAGATATTCGCTAATATGGCAAATGTTCAATAAACTTTGTTTTTGGTTGAAAGAAGGCTTGGGTCGAATTCTTTTGGATAGGACCCACGTGTTGTGATTTTAGGATTCCACCCCTAACCTCTAGACCTCATCATGTGGTTCCCAAGAAAAGCTAGATTGTTCTAAAGTGAGTAATGAATTTTATTCATATTACTATGAAAAGTAATCTACAGAGATCATTTTGTCATATTCAGCACTGCCCTATTTCAAGCTTTTTATTAAAGTTATAGAACTATAAGTTAAATCACTCAAGACACAAATTTGATGACTCCATGGCAGCAACTGTACAAAATATGACTCATAATTACTCTAATTGCACATTTTTCCACATCTCAACTGGTTCGCATAGATAAATCAGAAATAGTTTTCAGTGTATCTCAAAAATACTTTAAACAATTTTTGAGTACATACTTCAACAGCTTTAGTAAAAATGCCCACAATTTCAGGAATCTGATGGGTGAGAAGGGAAAATATAAAATAGATGGCCTTTCTCTAATGGGTGTGGACTCCTTCTAAGGGTGCCTTCCCACATACACTGCAACAGATTCAAGTTATCTTCTATTTGCTTCCAGTGATGAAAATGAAAGAAAACATACCTGCCTAGCTGTCCACTAGTTTCAGAATATGTACTGGGGATAATATTAAACTTTTCATTTCAAGTAAGTATATTGGAACATGGGGGTTAAATTATAATTTTACATAGGAAGTAACTGAGAGGGAACTTAAATACATTGTGCAAGATCACACAGCTACTGAGTTCCAGAGGTGAGATTTGAACTCATCTTCAAATCCAGACACAGTCCTACTTTGATGAGGACCATTCCTTTCACCTATCAATAGATTACATAGGTTATTCCAAAAGTCTTTATGCAATTTTAAACTACTAAGTCATGATCAATTCTCTACACCAGTGGTGTCAAACCCAAAACTGAGGCTACTAATTGTACTGAACAATCCCTGAGGACTGCATATTGACTTGGAAAAATCACACATTAAATTATTTTTGTTCTATTATATTTTTATTTATTTTGTTCAATGTTTCCCAGTTCCATTTACCATTCTACACTGCCACATCAATGTTACATGTTACTTTTTTAATCATTCTAAAGAAACTATATATTTTAAATATAAAAAGACCAAAAGTCACTATACATTTTTCAAAAATATAAAATTGATTTTTAAATGTGATGGATGTATTTAAAGCATGTTATAATGTTGCCATGACAGAAAACATTCTTTTACTCTGTATGGAGAATTTAGCATAAAATATTGTTTAAAATTGAACAAGTATTTCATCACTGAGTTCTAAGGAAGTCTCAAATATAATTCCCAAACTTTTGTTTCAACTAAAGTAGGAATGTGAATTTTATCATCTTTGTGTTCTACTTATTTTGCTGATATGAACTGAAAGGAAGGAGTGGGGATGGGGGAGTTGTACAAAGGAAATTGCATAGTGATGAATTAGTCTCTCAGTTGGCAGCATTACAACAGTCCAGAAATTAGAATGCTGGTCCTTATTTATTCACAAAGATACGTTGGGTAGACCTAGGAAATCACATTTGTTATCTATGATCAATGTGTCCCTGGGATTATAAATGTCTTGAGAGGTAAGATTCCTTAGTAGACAGAGGGCCAGCCTTAGATTGAGGAGGACCTGAGTTCAAGACCTACTTCTGACCCATATTAGCTCTGTAAAGATGCACAGCTCACTTATTCATTTGATACCCCAAGAAATTCTCTAGACTCTAAAGTACTGATCTGTACCTGGGAAGGGAATTTCTAATTTGGGAGTTTTCTCCACATTGATTAAATCACAGTTCTTGCACCCATCCTCAAAAATTATCATTAGAAATGCTTTCATGTTAACTTAAATGATTTATTTCTGTGATGTAGCCAATACTATAACTCGTTAACAAAATTGGTACTTCATATATTATGCATCAGAGGGGATGCGTGCATTTAAGTTATGATCATGTTAGAATTTAATAGAATTTAATGTGCAATACATTTTTAATCTTGGTAACAATGACTTGTTGGTCCAAGTATGGCCTTCCATAAAGATTGGGTTGTATTGGATGGTATCTGATACTCTAATTCTGAGATTCTGTGACTTCTCAGACTTTGCATAGTTAGAGTTAATCTAGGTTTTGCCCACACTTACCTTTTTTCCCTAAACCCCATAGTTTAATGCCTTTCCAGTTTAACAATTTCCTTAACTAACTGCCTTCACTTCAGGCCTTGTTTCTGTGATAATGATTGTGCATACTTGTCCTCTGATTTCTATGTGATTGCTATGAGGCAGTACAGTGTAGTACAGATTAAAATGTAATTGGGAAATGTTCAAGAAATGAATAAAAATGTCAATACAATATAGATAATATTAATTTGTGATTTTTAAAGTCAGTACATGGCCATCATGGATCCATTTCTATTTGACTTTGACAACTCTGATATGGAAGAAAGACCACTGGGCTTGGAATCAGGAAGACAAGGGTTTATGTGATGATTCTAATTCCTAAAATTTGGTGTGGTGTGTCAAAGATGAAATGACTAAGGAAACAAAGTTTTGAGTTTCTGAGCATATTGATTCATTAAAGAATACATGCCAATTGCCCAAAAAATTGAGACCAGTCACCTTCCCCAGCTTTGGCACTGGACTCTGAAAACAGGGGGAAGATTTTTTAGGCATTAAAAACAACTTTGAAATATCATTTTACACTTCTCAGTTTGCTTAAAATAATTGAAGGGGAAATCAACAAATGTTAGAGGGGATTTGGACAAATTGGGACACTAATTCACTGCTGATAGACTTGTGAACTGATTCAGCCACTTCGGAGAGCAATCTGGAATTATGCCCAAAGAGCTGCTCATCTACCTATATACACTTTGACCCAGCAATACCATTACTTGGTCTATTTCCAAAGACGATTAGGGAAGAAGGAAAAGAACTTCAATGTTCTAAAATATTTATAGCAGCTCTCTTGGTGGTCGCAAAGAACTGGAAATTTCAGGGATGCCTATCAATTGGGGAATGGCTGAACAAGTTGTGATATATGATTATGATGAAATATTACTGTGCTCCTAGAAGTGTTGAGCTCAATGGTATTAGAACAACATGGATAGGCTTGAACGAAATAATGAAGAGCAAAATGAATAGAACCAATTGAGTGTTGTGTACAATAATGGCAATATTGTTTTAAGAACAACTTTGAGCATAACCTAACTCCTCAGTTAAGGGTCTATAATTAGCAGGGGGAGATGGTACAGCTTCCTAGCCACACAGGACTAGGTTTAAACAATAACATAAGGTTTTTCTCATCCTTGCCATAGTTTTCTTATCAATTGGACTAGACTAATTGGACTGATTGAATAGAAAGGGAAGTGAATGAGCTCCAGAATTGTGTCACAAGATGGAGTCAGTGTGGTTCACTTAATTCCCACAATTAACCACTTGCTGTTCTAATCTCCTCAATTCCTTCATTGGGCAATTCCTATAACCATTCTAAGTTTCAGTTTGTTCATCTGTATAAAGAAGGTAAAAATATTTGAACAAGGTTATGGTGACAAGCAAATGAGAAAATATATGTGAAAGTATTAGGCAAATGTAAGTTGTTATTCATAGAAAAATACCATGCTCAGACATGTATGTAATGTTTCTCACTCCTTTTAGAACCACTCCTATTATCTCTATGGCATTTCTTGTATACTCTAAAACTCTAAAATTGATCTCAGATGAAGCCCACATAACCTACCATCCACTTTGGAATACTTCCTCAAACTGAACTTACAGATTGGGTTCCCAGAAGGGGGCTGTTCGCAGGGTTTTACAAGTATCCCCGAGAGGCTGCATTTCTAGATTCATGCATCTTCACTGGCATGTTTTCCAGGAGTATCAGATGTTAGATTCCGATTAGCTTTAAGGAAAGATATTTACTGAGAAAATTCAGGAAGAACAGTAGTAACAAAACATTCCCCTCAAGCTTACTTCTGCCCTTGTACACACAAAGTCCATGCTGAGAGTGGACTCAAACAATGAACAAAGGTAATGAGGCACATATGTAGAGAACGCATGTGGCAAAGATGCATTTACAACTCTTAATAGAAGTCTCTTTTTCTCCATTTGTAGAGGCCTCATTCAGTTCCCTTTACGTTTAACTGTCCATTTTCTGCCCACATCAGTGCCTTTTTAGAGTCAATAGCTTGCATTCTCTTCTGGTGCAAGAGATCATGGTTTTTGAAGCTGCTCCTTCCCTTAAGTAGCTCATTTTCCGTACCTGTTGATATACCCACCCCTAGAGATGTACACCTGAAGGACATTGGCCATGAATAAATGCAAAGTCCCAAGAAGAGCAACAGTTGAGGGTGAGTTACCAGTTTGATCTGAACCAGAGGAAATGTTTCCCAAGATTGTCTGTGATAAGGTTCATATTTTTGTATAATGTTGTCTCAGCACCATTAATTGTCTGCCTCAGCTGGACTTAGTGGAGAACAAGTTGATTATCTCTTTCTTTCATTGCAAAGAAGACAATAATAGGATCCTATTACCATACATCTAGAACTGGACGGGGTCTCACAAGCCATGTAGTACAGGTGCCTTATTTTTAACAGATAAATAAACTGAAGTATAAGGAATTTAAGTGAATTGCTCAAGATCATACATACAGTAGACCTAAAAAGGAAAGATTTGAACTCAAGGGCTCTGATTCCCAAGTGAATATTCTTTTAGTTATACTTAAACTGAATAATTGTTTTGTGAAGTGGTTTGTTTCAGAGATATTTTCTTAGTATAAATAACTGAATGCCTAATACTATATTTAATATTTAAATCCAGTTTTGAATTTCAGAAGTAGTAGACTTTTGATTTGTTATTTATTTATTCATTATTAAATTGATATTAACTGCTGCATCATGATCTTGTAACAGTGCAAAGGCTTCCTCCTTGTGACAAAGTGTTTTCTAGAACCCTAGGAATATCTACTTTCTGCTTCCCCTAATAGGATCTAACCTGTGTTCTGTATTCTGAGTGGTAGTTTATCAGCACTATTCTTCATCTGGAGACTCTGCAAGACTACATTTTTCTTAGTAGATTACTTGAGGGGCATATAAAACTCGGAAAGGAAAGTACACATCACCAGACACAAGGCAGCAAATGCTTCCTCTATCTTCATGACCTAAAGAATTTAAGAGAAAACTGAAAAAAACCTTATTTTCCTTCTAGTGGAAAATATTTAAGTTTTAACAGCATAACTACACAAAAATGCTAAGATAATCAGTACTGCCATAAAAATAAAAGTCTAATAAAAAAAATCAATAGAATCTCAAAAAATGCTTTATTTTATTTAAAAGCATATAGATTTCTGATTATTGAGTTGCAGTATTGTGTCATGGATGTGTAGTTGGACTTGAAGTCAGAAAAACCTGCTTTTGAATCCTGTAACAGATATGTAGTAGTTATATGACCTCTCTGAGCCTCAGTTTCCTTATCTATAAAATAAGAGTAATATTAGCACATACTTCACTAAGTGAGTGTGAGGATAAAATGTGATAATGTATGTAGTGTTATATAAATGTGAACTATATTACTTAGTGAAATTTAATAGTTTTTCAAATAGCATTTGTTTATCTTTTCCAGTTTTGTAACCCAGAATTATTATTAGAATTCAATGTTTTTTTAAATTCACCCTGATTAACCATGCGTGAAATAACTAGGATTGCATCTTAGACCTATTTGTACATTGACCTATGGGGACATGGAAAACTTAGGAAAATAAATCTAGGTTTATTGTCTTGTCCTGTAGATTTATGGTTTCAGACACTGCAAGGAAGAAGTGGTGGATTCTAGCTATACAGTAGGGTCCTGGAGAGCAGAGAGTTCCTTTAGAAAAGATGAAAAGGTACTCCATAAGAGCATATATCAGTATTGTTGAGTTTAGGGAACAATAGAAGGGAACTAAAGGGACAGCATAGAGTAATAATGTAAACCATTGAATAGCAAGGACCAAGTCCTTTTTTTCTTTCTTCTCAGCTTTCCAGAGCCTAGTAGAAAATTGTGCTGGCAGGAGATACTTAGTGCATTGCTCTTACTGAACCCTTGTAGAGGCTTTTAACCAACCATCAGTCCACTCTATCTGGTTTTTTTTTACCCTATTAATTGTTCCATTTATTTTGCCTTTTTTGCCCCCTAGTTTATCTTACTCCATTTTATGGCCATATTTTAAGGTTCTATTCCCTAGTTCTCCTTGATCTCCCCCAGTACTCCTTAATCCTTTTAGAGCTTCCTTATATGTCCTTCATCTTACTATCATAAATCTCAAATTAGCATTCTGGTATTTAATCGGCAAATTGTTCTTCATTTTTCTTCAGTTTCTGACAAATTTCACCAAATTTCTCCTCCTTAAATCTAATCTACTTCTAAAACCTCTCCAAGTCACCGAGGCTATTTTCTTCTCAGTTGCAATACTGACATTGTTTACCATTATTTACACTAGAGATAAAAATTATTTTTTATACATTGGGAAGATAGAATTCATTTTACATTTTTATTGGGTAATCTATATTTGACAAATACAGATAGTTTAGTCCAGTATTTGATCTCAGTTAAGTATAATACTCAGAAGCAACATAGTATAAGAGGAATACTAGTTTTGGAATTAGAGGATCTGGGTTTGAATTCTAGCTCTGTTATGAACTTCCAATGTGGCAATTGACAGGCATCATCACCTTTAGCCCCCATATTTCTTCACAATAAAATATGAATATATTGAACTACATATTCTCTAAAACCCTTTCAAGCTCTGAATTATATTGATGTGGAGTTGAGAAAAAAAAGATTTCTTGACTTGTTCTTTATAAATAGGAAAATGTGTATTTTGTTTGTGTCTTTTAAAAAAAACTAATTACCACTTAAGTCAAAGGTCAATTACCTTCTTTAGTTCAATTTCTCAAATGTGTTCAATGCAATGTTGAAAAAAAACACAATAAATTACAATTTGGTAAATTAAAGCCAGTCTACACTGTATTTAAGTTACTGATTTTTAAATAAAATATCACAGATGAAAGAACAAGTGTGAATATATTTCTACACTGAAAGTGAAATGTATGACAGGATAGCAAAAAATATTCTATTGTTCAGTAATCTCACCTTCTCTTTACCAGTGCCCCCGAAGAACTTGTATCAGTTAGAAAAGTGATGCTTATAGCTTTTAGCCTTAAAGGTAGTATTTGGGCAAATGAGGAAGGAGATCTTGTTTCTTTCTGCAATAAAACAAACTAACATTGCTTTTACTTCTATATCTTTAATTTTTAGGCAATTGGGGTAAAGTGACTTGCCAAGGGGCACACAGCTAACAAGTGTCAAGTGTTTGGTCTGAGGTCGGATTTGAACTCAGGTCCTCCTGACTTTAGGGCTGGCACTCTACCCATTGCACCACCTAGCTTCTGCGTTACTTCCATATGTTAGAAGCCCATGATCTGCAAAACAAACAAACAAACAAACAAACAAACAAACAAAAAAAAAACCAAGAAAACCCAAAATCCTGCTTGCTTATCGATTCTTTTGGTTTGTCTTTTAAAACAAAATATTTGCTTAGCAAACCCTACTTTGCTAAGTTGGCTGTATTGGAAATAATGTTGAGAGAATATTGAATTTTTTTCTGTTGTAGATAGTAGTGCCAGGTGGAAGCCAGACATGATTAGAGCAAAGGAAAAGTAGTCATTTGGGTGTAGTGAGATCACAAACTTCACTAGATTTTGATTGTATTTACAGGTGAACTATCCCCACTGGGGCAGCTAGCTGACGAAGTAGATAAAATGCTGGGCCTGGAGCCAGGAAGACTCATCTTCCTGAGCTCAAATCTGACCTCAGACACTCACTAGTTGTGTGACTCAGGGCAAGTCACTTAATTCTGTTTGCCTCAGTTTCCTCAGCTGTAAAATGAGCAGGAGGAGAAAATGGCAAACCGCTCCTTTATCTTTTTCAAGAAAACTCCAAATGGGGTCATGTAGAATCAGACACAACTCAACAACAACAACAATAACCACCACTGCCACAACCTCATTGGCTTTGTCTCCTATTCTTCCACGTAGAAAAATATTATATTCCTCACTTAAATACCATAAGGTACTTTGAAATTTTTATTTATAAATTTAGAAAGTAGTCAGCCTTATAATAATGGTGTTTTCAACTTTAGTACTTCCTAAACTTTTTTTTTTTAAGGAAGCTAGGTTGTGCAGTGGATAGAGTGCCTAGGTTGGAGTTAGGAAGACTCATCTTCCTGAGTTCAAATCCAGCCCCAGACACTTACTAGCTATGTGACCTTGGGCAAGTAACTGTTTGCTTCAGTTTTCTCTTCTGTAAAATGAGCTAGAGAAGGAAATGCAGATCATTTCTGTATCTTTGCCAAGAAAACTCACAATGAGTCTCAAAGAGTTGGACAAGAATGAACAACAACTAACACATTTCTGGATTTTATGGGGATTTTGCAACACTAATTACTACACTAATACTATTACTATGCTAATAATACAAGTATAGTACAAAAATAACAGTTCATTTTCCTTTTTCAAGTAATAAGTATTTCATTGATGTCTTTTTTAAATGTTTTTCACTTTCTAACATCCATCCTCCCTGTCCCTCTTACCTACCACCCTTTCAAAACTCTCCAATAGAGCCTTTTCTTATAATAAAGAAATACAGCTAATCAAATCAAACCACTCACTTTCCTATGGAGTTTTATAGTTCACAGAATACTTTTCTTCTAATTGTGCTAAGAGATATCAAGTGCAAGCATTATTTTCTCCATTTGATGGAGGGGAAATCCAAACCTCAGAGAGGTTAAATTACTCACCTAGGTTCAAAGGTAGTAAATGGTACATAAACTCTTTCCACTACATCATGGTACCTCTACATTTCAACAATTATAGTAATATGTCACATTTGTAGCTTTCTTCCAAAATATCCTTTCTCCAGTGCTTCATCGTGGTGTGGAAGGGATGCTGAATTCTCAAAGGCTATGTGAGTTAATTGAGAACTTTGACCATCCTTTCTTGCCAGAAAGATTCTATATATGAGCCCTGTGTTGGATTGCATGGTTTTCTTCTAAGGACTAGCCTAGTTAGTTCTGGGAAGTTTATCACTATGTTGGTGGTTGGATGATAGACTTTTTTTAGCCACAGAAACTTACAAAGGCATTGTAATAAGACTTAGAGTTATTGCAATATTTCTCAGTTGAAGTCATGTACATGAAATCACAGACATTTGCAATATTAAAGCATACCTGGAGGCTTACATAGCATTTTCCTCACAACAACCCTTTGAGGCAGATAGTGGGAGGATTATTATCCACATTTTACAAGTGAGGAAACTAAGTCTGTCTCCTCAGTTTATTCCTTTACTCCAGCCTCTGATGAAGAGGTTGTTCTTTCCCTTGCCAAGGTCCCTTTACAAGCATTTTCTAGTGGGTGCGTAAAAATCTTGTGTTATTCAAATTTCCTTTCCATTATATTTGAAGGTCTTTCTTTTGGCTGCTTATACAATTGATTGTTTATTACTATAATTGTTATATTTAAGCACGATGTGTCCTGGAGTTTGAAGCATATTTTCATTCTTTTGATTGGGACTTCACATTCTGTTCTCAGAATGTGGGGAGCAATTTTCTTATATAATCTATTGCATTATTATGCTGTTTTAAAAAAATTTCTTACATTTTTCTGAGAAACCTGTGATGTTTAAGTTGTTTCTTCTTATCCTGTCTTCAAATCTTTGAAATTAATGCCTTTTGCTTATTTGGAGATCATGTGTTTTTCCTTAAATTTTACGACTTTTACTTTTCTATTATATTGTCTTTCACTTTTGAACAGTTGTGTTCCTAATCTATTGTTTTCTTATTCACTTCTTGAGACAGTTTTGAAACCATGGATTCAAGCTTTCCTCTTTGACTAATTATTTCTTCACTTTTAGCCATAACTTCTCTTAAGATTTTTATTTCTCTGTTGAACCATTCTGGAACATTATGTTATTGTTCTATGTTCTCTTGGGAATCTAGAGGGTTCTGAGTTTCATCAGGTTTTGTTACAATTTGTTTTGTCTTTATCAAAATAATATTGATTTAGATATTTTAGTTTTCATTCTCCCTTCTAATTTTAGTGTCATCTCTATTGATTTTTCTATTTGTGCACTATTAGATTTTCAATTTAATTTTCTTCCTCTTGAAGTTTTAGTGGTTTTAGTCCTTTGTTCCTTATACTATGTCAAGGACTCACATGTTTCCTTATATGTCAGTCATTTTCTGACTGCTCCCTCTTTGATTGATGGTGGGTTTACCCTCAGAGTCAGATTTCAGTATAGACTCAGCCACTTCCTAAATATTGGGGAATGTAGTCTGTGCCCCAAGTGGGTTCTGAGGGTATAAAAATGGGCCTAGTGGATTCCAGTCTGAGTTCCCTTTCTTTTAGGCCCACTGAAGCCACATAGGCTGTCCCTCCACCTTAAGTTCTTTTGACTTTTAGTTCTGTGGGTGGACTAGATTACAGACCAATTTTTTTAAGTGCTGTGGACAGCTGACTGGGTATTCTGTGCACCATCTCTGAAACCTTCCTGTGCCCAACTCAAAAGCTGTCTTAGATGAAAAAAAAAAAAAAAGCTCAATTCCTCCCATCTCCTAATCCCTCCCAAACCACTCCCTCTTCCTCACTTAGTTAGGCAGGCTCAATTTCTGCTGTTCATTATAAAGAAATGAGGAATGAGAAGTGGTAAGTTATGCCTGGTAGTCTGCAACAGGATGGAAATACCTCATTGTGTACCAGAGCAAAACTGTGCTGATCAGGTTGTGTCTTCTAAAATGTAGGAGGCTAGTGGCACAGAGATGTCAAATAAGTTCAGTTAAAGACAAAGATTTACTGAATTAGAAAAAAATAGCAAAAATTTCATTTGGAAGAACAAAAAGTCAAAAATATCAAAGGAACTAATGAAAAAAATGTAAAGGAAGAAGATTTAGCAGTACCAGATCTTAAACTATTTTATAAGGCAGTAATTATCAAAACTATCTAACATTGGCTAAGAAATAAAAAGTAGATCAATGAAAAAGACTAGAGATACAATTTACAGCAGCAAATAAATGTAATAACTTTATATTTGACAAGTGTAAAGACAAAATTTTGGGACAAGAATTCATTATTTGGTAAAGATAGTTGGGAAAACTAGAAAGCAGTATGGGAAAAACTGTGCATCGATAAATATCTTATACCACTTACCAAGATAAGGTCAAAATAAATACATGACTTAGATATAAAGAGAGATATTACAAGAAAATTTGAAGAATATGGAGCATATTACTTATCAGATTTATGGATAGATGAACAATTCATAAATAAATGGGAGGCAGAGAGCAGAGTTAAGTGTAAAGTGGATAATTTCAATTACATTAAATTAAAAAGGTTTTGTGCAAATAAAGGAAATGTAGCCAAGATCAGAAGGAAAGCAGAAAATTGGGACAAAATTTTATAGATAGTTTCTCAGATAAAGGTCTCATATCTCAAATATATGAAGAACTTTGCCAAATTTATAAAAATATAAGTCATTCTCCAGTTGATAAATGGTCAAAGAATATGAACAGGCAATTTTCTGATGAAGAAATCAAAACAATGTATAGTTATATGAAAAATGTTCTAAACCACTTTTGACTAGAGGAATGCAAGTTAAAACAACTTTGAGGTACCATCTCACACTTATCACATCAGTTAATATGACAGAAAAGGAAAATACAAATGTTGGAGGGGAGGCCCATCAATTGGGGAATGGCAGAACAAGTTGTGGTATATGATTGTGATGGAACACTACTGTGCTCTAAGAAATGATGAGATCAATAATCTTAGAAAAACATGGAAAGATTGCATGAGATAATGAAGGGTGAAATGAGCAGAACAAAGAGAAATTTTTATACAGTAACAGCAATGTTGTTTTAAGAACAACATTGAGTGAATAAGTCATCTTGACTATTATAAATATCCAAATTAAATATAAATGATGCATGAAGAAAGATTGTTTCTGTATCCAGAGAGAGAACTGATAAATAGAAGTATGTGTAGAATAATTTTACATATATAAATGTACATACTATAAATGTGTCTATATATGATACACACACACACACACCTATTTGTGTCTAATGGTAGCCATCTCTGAGGTGGGGGGAGAGGGAAGAAAAAATGGGGAAAAAAGGAAATTTGCCTGGTAACTTTGTTGTGTATTTAAAAGGAAGAGCAAGTTGTACATATTGAATTTGCAGTTTCATGTGCAATCATTGTTTTATTGTAAGGTGTTATGGAAGAGCTTGTTTTATTCCATAAAGTAAATAAATTTAAATTTAAACATATAAGGATAAACATTCCCTACTGTTAATTCATTAAACTGTTACCATGTTAGACTTCTTTGCTTTTTTTGTCCTTTAGCTACATGAGTAATTTTTCTACCTTTATTTTTGTTTTGTTTTGAGAATTAGTGGGGCCTAGGGAAAAACAAATCTTATCCACCTTCTTATTGGTCACATGACCCCAGGAAAACTATCAGTTGCAATGTAATGCCAAGCTTTTCTGGCACAGGTAGTTCCTTCACTGAGACTTCCCCATATTAATTAAATCAAATAATTAAACTCTCCTTTCCCCCCAAAAAAGATTACTATAAACAAATAGTTTGCTGTAATGGATAGAGGACTGATCATGCAATTAGGATGACATGTATTCAGGTCTTTCTTCAGACAGATATTCTCTGAGTGACCACGAGCAAATCCTTTAACCTTTAGTAACTCTCTAACACTTAGGCTAAATGATAGAGTTAGAGATGAATTACTAATCTGCATCAATAGAGGGTGTTCCCGACATTGATGAAATTATAACTCTGAAACCAAAAGAAAAGTTTATTATAATAATGTACTATGATAATTGTATTAAAAAATAACCACAAAAATACAATAAAATTGAAAGATGTGATCTGTGGAAAGTATCTTTGTTTCCTACCAAATAACAAATTGGTTATATATCTTCCTGATTTTCCTTGTGAACCTATAGCATTTTCTTCACTTAAAGACATAGCACTAGCTAGTACCTTTGAAATTTCCCTCACCCTAAGGGGGAGGCGAATTGTACCTACTCAAATCAAATCATATTACAAATTACATGCTTATGAATGTAAGGCAATCAAGACTTCTTTTAAATGACTGCTGACAATTATCAACACAAAGAACCACATTACATAGAACTAACATGTTTCTGTAGAAACGATCACATGACGTATTATGATGCCAACAAGTCAATATATCAAAACTGTTTAACTAGTAGCACATTGTTTAAGGAATAGGGTGTTTGCCATCTTGCCTGTTACAAATGGAAATGGAGTTTCTCTACCACAAAATTGAGATACTGCTTCACAAAGCTATAAAATACACTACTTCT
The DNA here is from genome assembly GCF_900497805.2 of Vombatus ursinus. Taxonomy (NCBI): domain Eukaryota; kingdom Metazoa; phylum Chordata; class Mammalia; order Diprotodontia; family Vombatidae; genus Vombatus; species Vombatus ursinus. The sequence continues at coordinate 24,453,246 of NW_020954559.1, read as the reverse complement.
TTTTTAAATATTAAAGATATATTTTCATCATTAAGGACTTTTATATAGATACGTTCATTGCCTGGTAGAGCCTGCTTGCTATTTTTAGTTACAGTTTTCTAGCCGACTGCTACATGTAATAATTTAATGGAAAAAACTTCCTGCTCCTCTTTCTTTAAACTGTAAAGACAAAGGAAATAGTAAAAGAAGGAAAATGTTGATGTGTGGTGTAGCAGAAAATATTGAAAAAAAGTGAAAGTTATGTGGTTGTTAGAAGCTGTTTCAGTAAATGTTAGACCAAAACTCACCAGCTGTTATAATGGCATCATGTAGCTTTGGGGAAATAAACAAAAATATAAAATTAGGCATGAGAATGCCACAAAAGGCAACTAAAAACACTGAAGTAGGATTCAGGATGCTGAGTTTCTACATTTAGCCCTCCTAACTATTAGATTAGCTTGGGCAAGTCACTTGACATCCTGATCAAATGAGGTTAGACTGTATTATCTCTAAAATCTCTTCCACCTTAAATGTGCTGTCAATCTGTGAAATTATAGAAAATAAAGTGATGATGAATGGCTTAGTAACTTTTTAATATACCCAATTTTCCATATATGCATATATATATAATGAAATTTCTTATATATTTTGATCATAAGAAGTGCACTTCTTATGACTGAAGTACACAACAGTGATGGTCTTCTAGTTTTATATTCTTTTTGGTTCAACAAATTTTTAGAAAATATTGAGAAACAATCAACAAAGCTTAACTAATTGTATATACAGAAAACATTCCTACGATTGCTGCTGGTAGCCAGGTAACAGTGATATGTCAAAAGATCTTTGGAAAAAGAATGGATTGCCTAAAGTCATCTAGTACAAACACTACTTTACAGATGATTTGTCCAGGGCCCAACAGGAAGTAATCAGCAGAGGTAACATTTAAACCTAGATCCTCTGAAGGGTCAGTATTTTGTTTTATTTTTATTTTTGTTTTTTACCGTTGAATTGTGCTCCCTGCCCCCCCCACCTGAATTTCTACTCTCACAGAGAATAGTATCAGACTCCCATCCTTGCCTTTCCTTCCTTGTCCCTGCAGTCATCCTTTATTATTTCAACATTCAAACTGATATTCCTGATGCCTCTGTAAATAACATGGAAAAAAGGACTGATTAGGGATCTAAGTACCCTTCAGCACTTATCATAATGCATATAGTATACACCTAATAAAAATATATTAAATTAATTCTGTTCCATCTTATTCTGCTTTCATCTGTCTCTATTTTAGAATACAAATAAATGGAATAAATGAATGAATGGAAAAAGCATTTATTTGGTCTTGCTATGAGTTGGACACTGTTCTGTGTGCTGGAGAAGCAACACAAAAATAAAATAATATTTGTCCACAAATAGCTTACATTCTAGCATATAGGGTAATGGTGGCCAGGGAAGTTTTTGTCTATGGGGATAACATTCTCACCTACAGACCAAGTCTGGGGTCTATTAAATTGATGAGTTTTGCATGAACTCATGAACCAGTCAGGACCAAACAACTCCAGTGCAGAAGTTCAAAAACAGAATGGTTTAATTTTCTTAGGGAAGGAAAGGGAAGCATGGTGCTTAGAAGCCCAACTCAGTGGGTGCCAAAGCCATTGGGGCTCTATGACAGAGGGTACTACTCTAGGTGGAAAGACAGGTAGGGGCATGATGGCAGAACAATAGTAAGTTATCTGGGGTGGTTGGTTGGCATGTGTTTAACACATTTATCCTTATCAGTAAATTTCAACTAGAGATGACTGAATTGAACGGATTCTTTCCTGAGAGCACTCTGCATAGATAAGTTACAATTGATGTTCATTTTTGATTTTTAAAAAATATGCATATGTGGAAAATCTTCAAAAATCTACACATAAAGGAAAAGACTTGTGATATTTTTGGTGTATGGATTTCACGATGAGGAAACTCCCTCTACCAATGAAGTTCTGCAAATTTATTTTTGGAGAAGTATCTAAAACACTGATTGGTTCCATGACTCATTTTGGGACATAAAACCAGTATATGTATATGGACTTCATTAGACTTCAACCCAGGATCTCTTGAATTTCTAGACACTGTACTACATCTCCTATCTTTCAATCCCTCTTCTTCTCTCCCCTCACCAGACAATCTGATAGTGACCAATATAGGTACATGGTGTAGCATAAGAGATGGATTGTTCAAGTGGCATATAAAAATACATAAGGCAATAATATAATATGGGAAAGAGTATTTAACATACATTAAATACAAATACTATTTATAAGAAAGCATAGTATCTCACTCTGTGTAGGCATAGAGCAGTTAAGATCTTCATTGATAGAAAGCCTTCCCACAAAGACAAAATCAGTATTTTTTTCAGAGTTTAACAATTATTTTTATTTTTTTTCTCAATTATATGTAACTTTTTAAAAAAAATTCATTTTTAATATTAAGTCCCAAATTCTCTCCCTCCCTCCTCTTGCCTCTATTTGAGAAGGCAAGCAATTTGATTTTGTGTGGTTGGGTTTTTTTTTTTTTTGCTTTAAATAATATTTTCCCTAATTCCATATCAAGAAAATTTTTAGTATTCATTTTTTCCACTTAATAATATTTTATTTTTTCCAATCACATGTAAAGATACTTTTCAACATTCACTTTTATAAGATTTTGAGTTCCAATTTTTTCCTCCTCCTCCTCACCTCTCCCCAAGACTGCATGCAATCTGATATAAGTTATACATGTACAATCATATTAAACATATTTCTACATTAGTCATGTTGTGAAAGAAGAATCAGAACAAACATAAAAAACCACGAGATAGAACAAACAAAAAAGAAAACAGTATGTTTCAATCTGCACGCATACTCCATAGTTCTTTCTCTGGATGTGGATAGCATTTTCCATCATCAGAATTGGCTTGATCATAGTATTATTGAGAAGAGCTAAGTTTATCAAAGCTAGTCATCGCACAATGTTGCTCTTATTGTGTACAATGTTCTCCTGGTTCTGCTCACTTCAATCAGCATCAGTTCATGTAAGTCTTTCTAGCTTTTTCTGAAACCCGCCTGCTTATTATTTCTAAGGGAACAATAGTACTCCATTATATTCATATGCCGCAACTTGTTCAGCCATTCTCCAATTGATGGGCATCCCCTCAATTTCCAGTTCTTTGCCACTACAAAAAGAACTGCTATAAACATCTGTATACCTGTGTGCCCTTTTCCCTTTTTTATGGTCTGTTTGGGATACAGACCTAGAAGTGGTATTGCTAGATCAAAGGGCATGCACATTTTTTTAGTGTCCCAATTTTCCCACATCCTCTCCACTATTTATCATTTTCCTCTTTTTTTTTTTTGTAATATTAGCCAATCTGATTGGGGTGAGGTAGTACTTCAGAATTATTTTAATTTGCATTTCTCTACTCAAAAGTGGTTTGGAGCACTTCTTTATATACCTATAGATATATTTGATTTCTTCATCTGAAAACTGCCTCGTTTTTACTAAATTTCCTTTACATGATAATTTGGAAATTTGGCTATAATGTTCTTTGGAGTCTTTGTTTTGGGATCTCTTTCTTGAGGTGATCTGTGGATTGTTTCAATGTCTATTTTGCCCTCTGGTTCCAGGACATCTGGGCAGTTTTCCTTGATGATTTCTTGAAAGATGCTGTCCAGGTCTTCCTTGTGATTATAGCTTTCAGGTAGTCCAGTGATTCTGATATTGTCTCTCCTGGATCTGTTTTCCAGGTCAGTTGTTTTTCCAATGAGGTGTTTTACATTTTCTTGCATTTTTTCATTCTTTTGAATTTTTTTGATTGATTCTTGATGTGTCATAGAGTCTTCAGCTTCCATTTACCCAATTCTAACTTTTAAGATGTTGTTTCCTTCAATTAACTTTTGTACCGTCTTTTCCATTTGGCCAATTCTACTTTTTAAGCAATTTTCCTTCTAGACCTGGGGATTTTTTCTTAGGGAGCTCATTGGTGGGTTGTTCAATTTATTTTCTAAGATAGGGTTATTTACGTACAGGTATTTTATTTCCTCTTATGTTAATGTGGCCAATTTTTATTTTTGTAAATATTCATCAATTTTATTTATATTATCAGACTTACTGGCATGTAATTGGGGAAAATAGTTTCCAGTAATTGCTTTATTTTCCTCTTCATTGGACATGTATTCACACTTTTTCATTTTTGATACTGGTAATTTGGTTTTCTTTCATTTTATTAATCAAATTAATCAATGGTTTATTTTTTTTCATAAATCCGGCTCCTACTTTTATTTATTAGTTCATTTTTTTTCTTGCTTTAAATTGAATTAATCTTTACTTCAATTTTAAAAAAATAATTTGGTGTTTAATTGGAAATTTTAATTTGTTCTTTTTCTAGTTTTTTTTTAGTTGCATGCCCAATTCATTGATGTGTTCTTTCTCTATTTTATTGATGTAAAATGATTAAGATATACATTTTCCCTTAAATTCTGCTTTGGCTGCATCCCATAAATTTTGGGATTTTGTCTCATTGTTGTCATTCTCTTTAATGAAATTATTTATCATTTCTATGATTTGTTATTTAATTCATTTGTTCTTTAGGATTAGATTATTTCGTTTCCAAATAATTTTCATTCTATCTTTCCACGGCCCTTTACTGAATATAATTTTTATTTCATTATATTCTGAAAGGAAACATTTAATATTTCAGCTTTTTTGCAATTGGTTGTGAGATTTTTATGCCTGAGTGCATGGCCTATTTTTGTGATGTTGCTCTGTACTGCTGAGAAAAAAGCATATCTTCTATCCCCAATCAATATTCTCTAGACGTCTATCATATGTAACTTTTCTAAAATCCTATTCATGTCCTTACCTTCTTTTTTATTTACTTTATGATTCTGATTTTGAAAGCACAAGTTGAGGTTCCCCGTCAGTATAATTTTACTGTCTATTTCATCCTGGAGTTCATTTAACTTTTCCTTTAAGAATTTGGTGATATGCCATTTGATACATATATTGCTTCATTGTCTGGGTGCCTTATAGCAAACTGTAGCTTTCCTGCTTATGTGTTTTAACTAGGTCTATTTCTGCTTTTGTTTTGTCTGAAATCATCTTTGATATCTCTGGTTTTGTTTTGTTTTCCTTAGTTGATGCATAATAGATTCTGCTACAGCTCCTTATTCTTATTCTGTGTGTGTCTTTCTATTTCAAATGTGTTTTTTGTAAACAATATATTGTTGGATTCTGGTTTTTAATCCATTCTGCTATCCACTTCTGTTTTGTGGATGAGTTCATCCCACTGACATTCATAGCTATGATTTCTAACTGTGTATCTCTCTCCATCCTATTTTCTTCTTTCTCTCTGTCTTTCTGTCTGTCTCTGTCTGTCTCTGTCTGTGTCTGTCTGTCTGTCTCTCTTTTCTGTCTTCAAAAGTCTGTTTTGCTTCTGATCAGTATCTCCCTTAACCCTCTCTTTTATTAAACTCACTTCCCATTCTCTTATCTCTTTCCCATCTACTTTCCTTTAGGGTAAGATAGATTTCTATACCTAACTAAGTCTGTATGTTATTCCATCTTTGAGCCAATTCTGTTGAGACTGAGGTCAAACTTTGTCTGCTATCTTTGTCTTCCCATCTATTGTAAAAGCTTTTCCTTTCATATCATTTTTATGTGAGATATCCCCCCCCATTCTACCAGTCCCTTCTCCCAGTGCACTGTTCTTTCTCTTAAATTTTTTTTGCAATCATCCCATCATAGTCAACTCACACTTATGCCCTCTATATATTTATACTCCTTCTAACTTCCCTAATAATGGTAATGTTCTTAGGAACTACAATTATCATCTTCCCATATAGGAATTCAAACAGTTTAGCCTTATTGAATCCCTTATGATTTCTTTTTATTGTTTACCTTTTTTATGCTTCTCTTGAGTTTTATATTTGAAATTCAAATTTTCTATCCACCTAAAATCTTTTCATTAGGGGTGCCTGAAAGTCCTCTATCTCATTAAATAGATGTTTTTCTCCCTAAACAATTATACTCATTTTCTTGGTTGCAATCCCAGCTGTTTTTCCTTCCAGAGCATTATATTCAAAATACTCTGGTCCTCTTCTGTGGAAGCTGCTAAATCTTGTGTGATCCTGACTGTGGCTCCAAAATATTTGAATTATTTCTTAATGGTTACTTGTGACATTTTCTTCTTGACCTGGAAGCTCATGAATTTTACTATAATATTTCTGGGGCTTTTTGTTTTGGGATCTCTTTCATGATGTGAGTGGTGGAGTCTTTCACTTTCTATTTTTACTCTCTGCTTCTAGGATATCAGGGTAATTTTTCCTTGATAACTTCTTGAAATATTGATATCCAGGCTATTTTTTCAATCTTGTCTTTCAGTTAGCCCAAGAATTCTTAAATTATCTCTCCTCATTCTATTTAACAGGTCAATTGTTTTTCCAATGAGATATTTCACATTTTTTAAAATTTTCTTTTATTGTTTTCTGATGTTTCATGGGATCATTAGCTTCCAATTACCAATTCGAATTCCAAATTAGAATTACCTAATTCTGATTTTTAAGGAATTATTTTCTTCAATGAACTTTTGTACCTCTTTTTCCATTTGGCCAATTCTGCTTTATAAGGAATTGTTTTTTTTCAGTGGATTTCTGTACCTTTCTTTCCATTTGTCCAGTTTTGATTTTTAAGTGATTCTTCTCTTCAGTGGATTTTTATGTCTCTTTTACCTTTTGTTCAATTCTGTTTTTAAGGAGTTATGTCATTTTGCACTTTTTGTCCCTCTTTTGCCAAGTTGTTGACTCTCTTTTCATAATTTTCTTTCATCCCTCTCATTTATTTTCCCAAATTTTCCTCTACTTCTCTTATTTTATTTTTAAAATCCTTTTTGAACTCTTTAAGGGATTCTTGTTGCTCTTGTGTCCAATTCACATTTTTCTTTGATTCTTTGCTTGCTGGTGTTTTTTCATCATTTTCTTCTTTTGATTTTGTGTCTTGATCTTCCCTGTCACTATAATGACTGTAATGGTCAGCCTCCTTTTTGCTGTTTGCTCATTTCTTCAGCCTTTTTCTCAACTTTTAGCTTTAAGTTTGGGTTCTATTCTTAGGGTGGAGGTAACACCGTACCAAGCTTCAGGTTGTTGTTGTTGTTGCTTTTTTTGTTTGTCTTTTGCTGCTGTTTTCATAGCTAGTTCTGGGAGTCTGTAAGTTTTCAGTGCTTCCAATATGGTATGCTCTAAAGAGAGGTGTGGTCACTGTTTTACAATGTAGTCTTAGAAGGTTGCCTGGAAGCATGGGGAGTTAAGTGACTTTCCCATGATCATAGCCTCTATGATAGAGAATAGAATTGAACCAATATATTTCTGACTCATAGGCTGGACTCTACCCAATATACTATGCTTCTGTGAACTGTAAATTTATCAATATTACCCTGAATGACTATACCATTCCAATCAATCAATTCTCTTCTCTTGTATCACTTATGTGTTATTACCTCCATGTCTTTATCATGCCTTTCATCTCAATTAAAATATTTTCTCCTTTTTGTTTTGCCAATATATTTCTAGTACTTTCTTCAAGACCTCCATCAAAACTCCTTTTTTTCTGGGACAGTTAGATACCTAAAACAAGCATAGAGTTGCATGCTTATCTGCAAGAGAACTGTTTTTTCTTCCCTCCCTTCCCCTCTTCTGCCCTCCCCTCCCTTTCCCTCCCCTCCCTTTCCCTTCCCTTCCCTTCCCTGATTTCTTAGAACAATTCATATTTTTCAAATAGCTAAAGCTTTTTATGTAACTGCTTCAGTTCCACCTTTTCTAACTCTTCTCTCTTTGCTTCACCTTCAACTTTTTCTTAAACCCCAAACAAATCCCCCTACAATAGGGCAATAGTAACCTCTTTCCCTCGTAGACTGCTTACAAATTCTGATACAAAATCTACTTCTTTCCTAAAGCCTTTGAATGGCAATTTCCAACTAAAGGACTCTCCCAAGCCATTCACCTTCAGGAGAGAAGTGCATTAGAAAAGGAAGTTTGCCATGAACAATGCTAGAGAAAGAAAATGAAAACTAAAATGTTTTGTATCTTGGTCTGAAATTTTGTTATCCTCTAATATTAGTGTAGTCATGAGCTGCATGAGGCAGACACAGCACTTTAGTGTTTGGATTAGAGAGAGCCTTGATTTTTTTTAACAGTATCTAGTACATAATTGGAGCACAACGGGCAGCTAGGTGGCACAGTAGATAGACTGCAGGCTTGGAGTTAGGAAGACTCATCTTTCAGAGTTCAAATTTGGCCTTGGACACTTACTAGCTGTGTGACCCTCAGCAATTCATTAACCCTGTTTGCCTCAGTTTTCCCAACTGTAAAATGAGCTGGAGAAGGAAATGATAAACTACTCCAGTATCTTTGTAAAGAAAACCTGAAGTAGGGTCACAATTGAAATGACTGAACAACAACATGGAGCATAATAGTTTCTTAATTAAAATAATGAGTATTGAACAAGGCCTTCTAAAAGGTCAGCTGCTCTTTTTGTGCTTTGTGACAGGATTGATATAATGACTTTTAAATTATTTCTGATAATCATAATTAGAGCCAGTTTTGTAAGATTTGTCCAGGTTGACTCTGCTACATAATACACGAATTCATTACAGTTTGTGTGAGATTCCTTCAAAGTATATATATATATATATATATATATATGAGTCTAATTATTTATAATTTATGTGTATAGCTTATGTTTCCACAAGGAAATTTAGTAGGAAGTTACATATATGCTATATATAGTATAATACATATATGTTATACAAATGTATTTTTGCTATACTTGATAATTAACCATTTGTATCAAGTTTTCCCTATTACTATATCCTGTTAGATGCTCTTTTCTGAAGTCTTTTCAATTTAATAATACTCAGTACTCGTTCATAACACATTACATTTTTCAAATTGTCATACAAACATTGAATAATTAATCTTTACAAAACTCTTGTCAGGTCAGTAGAATATTAAATTTTCCACAGTTCCATCCAATGGAGGTGAATAAAATTAGTCCTTTTGTAGCTTTGAACATGTCAGTGGTTAGAAATTAAAAAAAAAAGATTCTGTTAGTGTTACACTTGGTTGAGTGCACTGGGCCTTATTTACTTCATTAGTGCCCTTTTTTTCCTCTTATAAAAATGGCAGAAGTATGTACCTGATGAAATCTGTAGCAGGATTCTTGCTATACATATGTTAGATTCAATTAAAGCACTCCAAGTCTGTTTTTCTTTCTTTTCCTCTTGGCTTTATCTATTAGAACTGAATCAATACTTTTCAAAGTTTGCAAGTTAATAGCCAATACGCTGGAAACCATGCTGCATGGTAAAACTCTGAGTTTTATTTGAGAACATCTAAACTTTCAGTTTCCCTCATTTAAAGTGGAAACATATACAAAAGTTTAAAGTAAGAATTTCAACTTTTTGACAAGCATTGCCTTAAACACGAACATTTCTTGGGCTTTTTTTAGAGTTGTATTTTCTGCCTTGATCTGTTTTAGTCTTGTGAGAGTTAACCTGAAAAATGGATATTTTGCTGAGAAGAAAAGAATGGAGTAGAATGTCATTATTGGCCATAACAATTTTGCCTGTCCAGGGTATTTGATAGCATATAGAACAGAAGGAAGCAGTTGGGGTAGTGAGTGAGAGGGAGTACATCAGTTCTTTGTTAGTTTTCAGTCAGTTGGTGTTTCTTCTAATATAGAGGATGGTTCAAAAATCTTAGTTCCTGAACCTTGAAAAGTAGATGAAATAACAAGAAGATTTAGAGGAAATGAAATCAACAGCATTGCTGACTGAATTAATGTTAGCTTGACTTGTCAGGGGAAAAGTAACTAATTTATAATCTCAATTCTTTCATCAAATAGTTATGAGTGCCTAGGGAAGGATTCTTAGTTTAACTTGATTATAGATGAAGAAAATAATTGTGAACTTCAATTGACTTTTTTATTGATAAATTAAGTCATGATCATAAATCAATTTGAAAAACACTTTTCTGACCCTTTCTAAGTACCAAAGCCTACATGAATTAAGATGAGTTATACTGCTTTTTTCTTTATTTATACAAAGGGTTTTTGCATCCTAAAGAAAGCCAGGGGGCATGCCAAGGTGCTTATAAGGAAAAGGGGAAAAAAAAACAACAACTTAATGTGGACTCTTTTTAGAGAAGAATTTTAAAATGAGAAAAAAAATGCTCATTTGAAAAAAACAGAAAAATAAAAAAAATAAGTCTACATTCAATAAATAAAACAACAATAACATTTTTGTCCTAGATATGTGTTATTATTATAGGGAAATCCTAGTGTGGAAACTTGCTCTATGAATGGAGATGAACAAATTTCTCTGAAGAAATACCTGGGGAGATAAAGTGGTTTACCCAGGGTCAGAGATCTAGTTTAGGTGTTTTAACAGAACTTGGATCTAAATTTCCTGAGTACAAAGTTAGCTTTTTTATCCACTACATCACATTGTGTCATAATAACAACAACATACAATTGAAAACTTCAGAATTTTGAGCTCTTAAAGGAGAGAGACAAGTGGAGCAGAGAAAATAACGCTCAAAACATATACATTGACAAAAAGAAAGTAACATATTTTCATGGAATAACATTTTCATCTCGTGGCCTTTAAGAATATGGTTGTTCAAAATTGTAAAAGCCCTGCTTCCCCTTTCCCCCTTAATTATAAGAACAAGTATGGATGTTACCTCTTCACATTTAAGAGGTAGAGTTGGGATGCGAAGCTTGAAGCTTCTTCTCTTCTCTCCCACCACATCTTATTTACCTATTAAAAACTTAGTAGACCAATGATTAAAGTATGAATGCAGGTTGGAAATGTACACAAATATTGTACTAGTCTTTATAGCAGTTCATCTGACCTCATTTGGCGTCCACAAATAAATAGATAAAGGAATGGATAATTAATTCTGTCTGCTTATTAACAGATAACTTTTCTTCCTTGTAGAGGTAGAGCCAAGATGGTAGAGTATAGTAAACATTTAGCCAAGTTCTCCCAATATTCCCCTCCAAACAACTCAAAAATAGTGTCTTAAATCAAAATCTGGAGTGTGAATGCCAACAAAAGGTTAAATAAAACTTTCCTCCAGCACAACGCAACTTAGAAGAGTGAAAAATACATCTGTGACACAAGGATGGGGGCTGACTTGGAGCAGACATGGATGAAACGTGAGCAGTATGAATTGGTGGTAACAAGAAAAATATCAGCAGCTTTGAGGGTTCTCAAGCCAGAGATGGTAAGGAGACCTGGCAAGTGTTCAGAAAGAGATTACAGGGGGACCCCTGTGCTAGCACTGGAAACAAGACTGGATACTCTTTGGCAATTCCATTGCCTATATCCCTTTCTGGGTCACTGTTCAAGAGGAGCATTTTTGGTCAAGAGGGAACAGGGATCCTGAGGAACAGTATTACTTCTGTCACAAGGAATCAGGGATCCTCAGGAATAGTATTTCTTTCCAGTTTCAAGAGAGCAGCAACCATAAGAAGCAGTCCCACATCCAGTCCCAAGGGACTAGGAACCTTTCCTGCATAAGGGCCATGATACAGATGAAAAGAATGGTGATCAAATCTATACCCAGGTCTCACCATCTAGTAAACTCCAAAAACTGCCAAAATCCAGAATGAGCTTTGAAAAAAAAGGCAGTGTGAAAAACCCTGAAGCTTGAGGCAGTGCTTTCCACTTCCCCAAACCTAGAATGGAGGCCAACTTTAAAATAAAATTTAAAATCAAGAAATAAGACGGAAAAATAAGCAAACAAAAAACAACCTGACTCTAACAAATTACTATAGTGACAGGGAAGATGAAGACACAACATCAGAAGAAGAAAATGCAGTCAAAATAGCTACAAAGTCACAAAGAAAAATGTGAATTGGACACAAGACCAAAATGAATTCCATAAAGAGAAAATTATTTTCAAAATCAAAGAAAGGTGCTCTAAGAAAAATTAGGCAAAGAAATGAGAGGAAAGGAAGAAAATTATGAAAAGACAATGAATATCTTGGTAGAAACACACAATTCTGAAGAAAATAATGTCTTAAACATCAGAATTGGCCAAATGAAAAAAAAGAGGTACAAAAATTCACTCATGAAAATAATTCCTTAGAAAGCAAAACTGAACTAATGGAAAAAGAGGTATAAAAGCTCACTGAAGAAAATAATTCCTTAAAAATTAGAATTGGGCAAGTTGAAGTTAATAACTCCATAAGACACCAAGAAATAAAAAAAACAAAGTAAAAAATGGAGAAAAAATAAAATAAAATGTGGAATATCTCATTGGAAAAAACAACTTATCTGGAAAATAGATTGAAGAAAGATGAATTAATAATTATTGGACTGCCAGAAAGTGGTGTTGAAAGAAAGAGCATATTTCAGGAAATTATCAAGGAAAACTGCCTCAGTGTTGTAGAATGAAAGGGTAAAATAGAAATTGAAAAGATCTACCAATCACCACCTGAAAGAGATCCCAAAATGAAAAATCACAGAACTAATATGACAAAGTCCCACAACTTACAGGTCAAAGAGAAAATACTTCAGGTAATTACATAACATCCATTCAAATACCATGGAGTGAGACAGAATCACACAAGATCTGACAACTTCCACCTTAAAGGAGAGGAGGGCTTATGATATGATACTTCAGAAGGCAAAAGAGCTAGACTACAACCAAGAATAAATTACCAAGCAAAACAGTACAATCTTTAAAAGGAAAAAAATGAATATTTAATGAAATAAAGGTCTTTCAAGCATTCCTGATGAGAGGACTAGACTTAAAATACTTTGATATAAAATACAAGACTCAAAAGAATAAAAAGTAAACATGAAAGAGAATTCATAAGGGACTCAGTAAGGTTAAACTATTTACATTTCTCTATGGGAAGATGATGAATGTAATTTTACCATTATTAGTGCAGTTAGGAGGATTCTACATAAGAAAAAGGCATGGGAAAGAACTGATTATGTTGGGATGACATTAAATAATGGATATGTGGGAAGAAGTATGACTTGGGAGAAGGGAGAAGGGAGAAGGAAGAGGAAGCATGGTGGAAATTATCTCACATAAAAGAGGCATGAAAAAAAGAGTTTTTACAGTGGAGGTAGAAATGTTGGGGGTGGTAGGAAATGCTTAAACTTCACTCCCATGTAAATTGGTTCAAAGAGGGAAATACAAACACACACACACACACTGATTTGGATATATAAAATTATCTTACTAATAGGAAAGTAGGAGGGGAAGGGGATAAAAGAGAGGAGGAAGAGGTGATAAAAAGGAAAAATATCAGTGACCAGAAGCAAAACAACCTTTAGAGGGTTAACAGGATAATAAATGAGAGAAGATAAAAACAAGAAAACAGGATGGAAGGAAATGCACAGCTAATAATCATAACTATAAATGTTAATGGGATGAACACATCTATAAAATGGAAACAGACAGCAGAATGGATTAGAAACCAGAATCCAACAATATATTGTTTATAAGGAACACACACATAATTAAAATAAGGGGCTGTAGCAGAAACTATGCTACTTCAGCTTAAGGGAAAAAGACAGAGGTAGTAATGATAATTTGACAAAGTAAAAGCAAAAATAGACCTAAGTAAAAGGGAGAAGCAGGGAAACTACCTCTTGCTAAAAGTCATCATAGACAATGAAATAATATCAAAACTAAACTTATATGCACTAAATGACATAGCATTCAAATTCTTAAAATTTAAATGAATTTTTATAGGAGAAAATAGACTAGTGTAGTAAAGCTATACTAGAGGGACTTCAAATTTCCCTTCAAAGAACTAAAGAAATTTAACCATAAAATAAATTAAAAAAAGAAATTAAGGAGATGAATAAAATCTTAGAAAAGTTAGACATGACAATACTCTGAAGAGAATTGAATGGGAATAGAAAGGAGTACACCTTTTTCACAACTGTGTGTGGCACCTTTGCAAAAACTGTCAATTTAGTAGGGCATAAAAACCTCACAACTAAATGCAGAAAAGCAGAAATATTAAATGCACCCTTTCCCAACCACAATACAAACAAAATTACATTAAATGAAGAGCTGTGGAAGTGTATATTAATAATTAACTGAAAAACCATCTAATCCTAAAGAACAAATGGGTCAAAGAATAAATCACAACATTGATTAATTATTCATTAAAGAGAACGACAACTATGAGATAATACATCAAAATGTGTAAGATGTAGTCAAAGTCATATTTGGGGGAAATTTATGATTCTAAACACTTACATCAATAAAAGAGAAAAGGAGAACATCAATGAATTGGGTGTGAAAGTAAAAAAAAACTAGAAAAAGAACAAATTAAAAATCCTCAAACACAAATGAAAATCTTCTAAAAATTAATAAAATTGAAAGAAAATAAAAATAATGAACTTATAAGTAAAAGCAGGATCTAGTTTTATGAAAAAAAACATAAAATAGATACACCATTGATTAATTTGATTTTCAAAAAAGAAAAAAGAAAACCAAATTACCAGTATCAAAAATGAAAAGGGTGAAATCATCACCAATGAAGATGAAATGAAAGTAATTATTGGGAATTATTTTGCCCAATTACATGCCAGTAAAACTGACAATCTAAGTGAAATGGATGAATATTTGCAAAAATATAAACTGCCCAGGTTAACATAAGAGGAGATAAAATATCTAAATAACCCAATTTTAGAAAGAGAAAGTGAACAAGCCATAAATAAGTTACCTAAGAAATAATCCCAAACACCAGATGGATTTTTAAGAGAATTCTACAGTTAAGGAACATTTCATCCCAATACTATATAAGGTAAAGCATTAAAAAAAAAATAGGTAAAGGAATCCCAATAAATTCCTTTTATGACAAAATATGAGTTTGATACTTAATCAGGGAGAGCAAAAACAGAGAAAGAACCCTATAGATCAATTTCCTTAATGAATATCCATGCAAACATTTTAAATAAAATACTAGCAAGGAGATTACAGCAATATATCAAAAGGATCATATACTATGACCAGGTGGGATTTGTGCCAGGAATACAGTACTGTTTCAATACTAGGGAAACTACCAGCATTATTGAACATATCAATTTAAAAAAATCAATGATTGTGTCAATAAATGCAGAAAAAGCCTTTGACAAAATACAATTCTATTTTTCCTATTAAAAACATGGGAAAGCATAGGAAAAATAAAGCCTTCCTTTAAATTATAAGTGATATTTATATAAAACCAAGAGCAAGCATTATCTATAATGGAGATAAACTGGAAGTCTTCCTAGTAAAATGAAAAGTTAAGCAAAGATGCCTGCTATGCAGATAGGTCAAGCAGTGGATAGAATGCCAGTCTTAGAGTCAGGAAAAGCTGAGTTAAAATCTGGCCTCAGATACTTACTAGCTAAATGACCCTGGGCAAGTCACTTAACCCTATTGGCCTCAGTTTCCTCTTCTGAAAATGAGCTGAAGATGGAAATGACAAACCACTCCAGTATCTTTGCCAAGAAAACTGTAATGGGGGCACTAAAAGTAGGACACAATTACTTACTAAACAACAACCACAAAGATAACCTTTATCACCACTATTATTCAGTATTGTACTAGAAGTGCTAGCTATACCAATAAGACAAAAAAAAAAAGAGAAAAGGAATTGAAAGAATAAAAATAGACAACAAGGAAACAAAACAATCACTCTTGCAGATGATATGATGGTATACTTAGAGAACTTTAGGGAATGAACTAAAAAATTAGTTGAAACAATCAAAGTTAGCAAAGTTGCAGAATATAAAATAAATCCACATAAATCATCATCATTTCTATATACTGCCACCAAAACTCTGAAGGAAGAAGAGAAATTCCCTTTAAAATAATTATGGACAATATAAAGTTGTTGGCATTCTACCTGCCAAGAGAAACCCAGGGACTACATGAACACAATTACAAAATACTCTTCACACAAATAAAGACAGATCTAAAAAATTAGAGAAATAATAATTACTCGAGGATAGCCTTAGTTAATATAGTAAAAATAATAATTCTACCTAATTTAATTTATTCATTCTTTAGCATACCAATCAAACTACCAAAAATTACTTTAGTGAGCTATAAAAGTAATAATAAAAATTCATTTGAAAAAAGAAAAGGTCAAGAATATCAAGGGAATCAATGAAAAAAAAGTGTGAAGGATGGTGCCTAGCACCACCAGATTTCAAACTATATTATAAAGCAGTAATCATGAAAACAATCAAGTCTTGACTAAGAAATAGAATGATGGATCTGATACTAATTGTGGTTGCTGGGAACCCTGAAATGTCAGGGTACAGGGCAGGATCTGCCTGGAATGAATTCATGCACTCAAACCTTTTTCTAGTCCAGTGATGAGGTTTACTATAATGCCAATAGAAGCAGGCAGGGTTCCTTCGTGAACCTGCAATTTAATGGGGAGGGTAGTGATGCTTATATACAAAAAAGACAGTGAAAGGATCTGGATGGAATTAAGGAGTGGTAAGTAGTCTGGGGTGGGCCAGGTACAACTGTGAAAGGAATGTCAAATAAGCTAACTATGTGATCTAGGTGGCACTGAGGTGGATGAGTTGCCTTGATTGGAGGTGGCAGTGATCTGGGCTGCTGAAATGTATGGGAAAATCCTGGGATTAGGTTGCTTTCAAAAACATGGTCTTTTCCTTTTAGGGGTCCAGGTCCCATCACCCCCTCAGATCCATGGAATAAACAGTAGTAAATTACTATAGTGTTTGATATACCTATGTATAGATCTAGTGTTTGATAAAACAAAAGATCCCAGCTTTGAATGTATGATTTCAACATTTGACAAAAATTAATGGGAAAACTGGAAAGCAGTTTGGAAGAACCTAAGCATTGAGAACAGTCTCACACCATATACTAATATAAGGTTGAAATGGATAAAAGATTTAGAAACGCAGAGTGATATCATAATGTGACAAAAATTATGTTCAATAAAAGGTCATTGAGATATAAATTACAAATTAATTGGTAATTAGAGAATGAGTGGATCAAAGAACAAATCATAGAAACAATTCACCATTTCATTAAAGAGAATGGCAGCAATGAGAGAGTATACTAAAATTTACAGAATGCAGTGAAATCATTACTTAGGGGAAAATTCCTATCTCTAAACTCATCATTAAAATAGAGATAAAGCATATTAATGAATTAGCATGCAACTGAAACATAATAGAATAGAAAAAAAAAGATGGAGAGGCAGCTAGATAGCACAGTGGATAGAGCTCCAGCCTTGAAGTCAGGAGGACCTGAGCTCAAATCTGGCCTCAGACACTTGACACTTACTAGCTATGTGATCCTGGGCAAGTCACTTAACCCTGATTGCCTCACCAAAAAAAAAAAATGATTGTGTATGTATCTGCAAATCTATTATGTACAACTTGCTATTCCTTTTAAATATATAATAATCAGGTAACTTTCTTTTTTTTTCCTTTTTTCTTCCTCCCCCCCACCCTACAGATGACTACCATTAGACACAAATATGCACATATGTGTAAAGCCATTCCATACATACTTCTTCATATGTTCTTTGTAGTTGATTTGGGTATTTATAGTAGTCAAAATGACTTAATCACAGTTTTAAAAACAATATTGTTACTGCATACAACATTCTCTTGGTTCTGATCATTTTGCTATTCATTATTTCATGTAATGTTTTTGTAAGATCACTGAGCTCATAATTTCTTATAGCACACTAGTATTTGAGAGAAATGATCATTAATAACCAATGATTTGGAGAGATTCAAAATTCTCTCTTTTTTCCATCCTTATTTCAAGAACTGAGTCTCTGAAAGTTGAGCTAACCTTCTCTCTCCAACCCCACCCAACCTTACAAGTAATCTCTAATCTAAGGTGAAGTTCATTCAATTAAGCTTGGGTGGAGATAGATCCTTTTGTCTAGATTGTCCAAGGCTCAGACTGTTCTGGGTATAGGGATAGTGTTTCTGTGTAAGAGTGACATGATGTCACTCTAAGTCCTTAATTGGAGTAAGTTCACTTCTCTTTTAAAGTCCATTTATCATTAATTATTAGCCAATTAGAGTTGATTGCTGTCTAATAGAACACCTCTTGTCCAAATGCATATAAACCTCCAAAAGTGTCCATGCTTCATCTTTGATGAATCAAGAGGAAAGGAGTCTTTTTGTCAATCATATGCTGGCTGTGGTTGATAAAATTGATTATAATTTCCCCTAAAACATTGTCCTTAATGATTATTTTATTCGCCACATATTCCATCATAATGATAACCACAACTTGTTCAGCCATTCCCCAATTGATGGGCATCCCCACAATTTCCAGTCTTTTGCCACCACAAAGATAACTATTAGAAATATTTTAGAACATCTAGGTTCTTTTGCTTTTCCCCTTAATCCTCTTGGGAAGTAGACCTAGTAGTGGTATTGCTGGGTCAAAAGGTACAGGCATCTGAATAACTCTTTGGGCATAATTCCAGATTGCTCTAAAATAAATCAGTTTATAGTTCCACTAACAGTGAATTACTGTCCAAAGTTTCCACATTTATCTTTCAAAGTAGATTTTTCATTTCAGTCTTCTATCCTGCTGTCATTTGGCTTTTATAGATTCCATAATAACAACTATAATCCTTATTAATCTTATCGCTTTATAGAGATAATATAAAAGAAAAGGTAGAAATACAGGGCACTATAACAAATGTTAACTCTTGGTGTAGTGCAAGAGTGATGGGTTTGAGGTCAGAAGACATGGGCTAGAATACCAGCTCTACTAATCTTATCTGTGCAACTTTCAACAAGGCTTTTTCCATATCTAAATCTTATGAAATTTGTTGAAAGAATAAATTGGTAGACCTATAAGCCAGAGAGGAAAGAGAATAACACTAGATCCATAACCTTGAGCAATTAAGTCATTTTGACTATTATAAACATGTAAATTAAAAATAAAGGAAATATGAAGAAAGATGTTATCTGCATTCAGAGAAAGAACTGATAAATAGAAGTATGTATAGAATAATTTTACACATACACACACACACACACACACACATACACACATACCTATGTGTGATTAATGGTAGCCATCTCTAGGGCAGGGTTGGGGGGTAAGAAAAAAAAGGAAAGAAAATAAATTTACATGATAACTCTGTTGTATATTTGGAGGGAATAGGAAGTTGTACATGGTAGATTTGCAGTTTCATGTGCAATCATCTTTCTTATTGTACCGTGATATGAAAATGCTTGTTTTGTTCCATGAATTGAAAATAAAATAAATAAAAAAAAAACAAAACTAAATACCTCTAAAATTCCAAAAGTGTGTATTATGGATTATATTCTCCAGGAAGTCCTATTTTATTGTTCTATTATAGTATTGTGGCATGGTGTTTAGTGAATAAAACTCTCTAGACTTGGTCAAAAAGATCTGAGTTTTAATCTTATTTCAGTTACTGAGTGAGTCAAGAAATAGCCTCTCTGAGCTCCAGTTTCCTCATTTGTAATATGGGAATGACAACAGCATCTACTTCACAGGATTCCTGTGAGGAACGAAGGAGATAGTGTATGTAAAATGTTGTATATAACTTCAATAACTATATGAATGTAACATTATTATTAGCCTGGATTTTGGTGGGTATTTAAGCATATGTTAGAGCTGCCAGGTCCTACCTGCTGAAAAAAAAAAATCTTCCTGCTCATGCCCAATGATGAATTCTACATCTATATTCTGAGAAGCAGCATGATCTGGTGGATAGGACTCGGAGTTAGAATAAGTTGTGTTCTAAACCTAGCCCTGATTCTTACTAGTTCTCTATCCTGGGGCAAGTAAATTAACCTTTCAATTTCATCATCTGTAAAATACAGGAGTTTGACACAAGGGCAACTATAATCCTTTCAAGCACTAAATCTATGATCCCGTCATTGATGCTCAGCTCAGAGAGATGACAGCAACTCTTGAACACCGTCTCCCTAGTCAAAAGTCACAAGTCACTGTGTGTTAGAGAATGTGCCAATCGAAATGAAATGCTAGTCTTTCAAAAAGTGAAACAAATAAAGGACTTTCTGGATCTCAGTTACAAAGAAAGCAAATGAAGGAGAAAAAATTAAGCTGAAATTGCATTTTGCTTCTGTCTTCAGAGATGAAGATAAAAGACAGATGCCAGAAGTAAATATGTTCCTCTCAGAGGAAAGAGAAGAAATAATAAAAGAAACCAGAATTATAGAGCAGATGTTCAAGAAAAAGGAACTTACAAAGAAAAGAGGCAAAATAGAGGTCTAAATTTCATTCATGTCAGAAATGTGGAAGTTAGCATAACACACTTGCACACACACAGACACACATACATGCACAAACACACACACACGCACACACAGAAACATTTGACACTCTATCCTGATATTAAATCAGTGAACCTAAAAGGCAGCCACTTGATTAACATATACAAAGTAAATGACTAGTATATTCAGGAAATAATCACCTCTGTAATGTTAAGCTTCTCAATAGAAAGAAAAATTTGTCCCTGTCTACCTAAAATGCCTTTAAAATGAAAAGCAATGACGTAAATGGAAATTTTAGTGAAAAAAATCAGAATTCTTTTGTGGAAATATTAAAAATGTAAGATAAGAATCCTTTGATTTTAAGGTGTTTAGAAATTTGCCTCCATTAAATAATAAATTTGTAAAGTAACTAAAACATGATTTGGGTAACCATTTGACTTGCTGCCTCAAGAAACCGTTAGGTATGAAAAATGGAGAGCAATTATATCGACCAGTGTCCTAAAGAAGGCAGTTCACCTCATTCACAAGTAACTAGGAAACAAGGAAGTAATAGTGAAATATGTTTAGCTCTAAGTCTATTTTTAAATGATTATGGTGTGTATTTGAACACTTTAAAAAATCCTGAAAAATCAAAACAACTTGGAAACATCAGAGACACTTCTAGAAATAGTTTTTGTACCTTTTTTTCTTCATACAGACATGTAGGGTGAAAGAGAAAAACTATGTGAAATTTTGCATTAATGCATGCATTAATGTATAAATATTTCAAAATAAACCCTATGCCCTAGCATAGCTTTGTTTTTTAGCTGTGGAGGTGGGGAGGGATGAGAGAGCTTGCTTCATCAGTAACACATAAAAAGATTGCCCATGTGGCTATAGTAGAACAAATACCAGAGCCATTAAAAACCTTGAACTTCCTGAGGAATAGTATGAATCCTCCAGTCCTTATAGCACTGAAGATGACAACAAGACTAGAAAGAGAGCAGCCTAAGTTTTTGGAAAGAATCATGATTTCTAGGGAAGAAAATCTCCAATTGCATGCCTTTTTCATCTACTATGCCAAATATACTCCATATGAAGCAACAATATGGAAGTAATGGGGCAGCTAGGTTGCACAGTGGATAGAGCACCAGCCCTGAAGTCAGGAGGACCTGAGTTCAAATGTGACCTCAGACCAAACACTTGACACTTACTAGCTGTGTGACTCTGGGCAAGTCATTTAACCCCAATTGCCTAAAAAACAAAACAAAACAAAAAAATAAAACCACAATACAGACATAATACTGTACTATGTGATCTTCTTGAGGGAGAAACTTCCCACCATGTGATCTATTTAACCTGAAATACCAAGCAAAATTTGCCTAATTCTCATTACCTTCATCATTGATGTGTAATTTGCCATTTTTCCATTTGTACTACTTTATCTTATTTTGGTTCTTTAAAAAACAAATCAAAAGAAACAATAAACTTATGTTACCTTTCCCTCTTCTCTCCTGAAATATTCAGTCTCTGTTCTCTTGCTCTCCCCTGCCACTCCTCATCCATATCATTCTAAGAAAAGTTCGTTGTTAAAGATTTTTAAGATAAAAACACATGATTTTATCAAATTAAATCTATTTATTCATTTATTAATTGATATGCATCCTTTACATTTGGAGGTATGCATTTTTAAAGGGAAGAATCTTATTTTTAGAATGCCCTTTCTTTCTGAATACTATTAAGTAATATAAGATATAATTTCACTCTAATCTTTTATATGTAAAAACTGTGCTGGCCTTCCATCTTTTCATTAAGTATATAATGCTTGGTAGTTGCTTTTAACTGATGGGGAGAGTTGAAATGAGAAAAAAAATCAGTACACATAGAAGTCAGAAAGAGTATCAAGTTATTGAAAAATTAATAGAATCAAATAATGGAGAATAAATAGAAAAGGTAGAATCTAACAGTAGGACTAGGGGCAAAATACAGAAGGAATAATATAGATTGAAGAATGGGAAGAATCAAAGACAAAAGAAAGGTAGAGAGAGGACAAGAAAGGTAGTAAAATGATAGAGTAGAAGAAAGAGGAACAAAATATTGTACCAAATGTAAGTTTCATTATTCCATTTAAGTATGTTTTTATATGGAACAGTTCAATTAGGAAAAGATCAGGAAAAATGTTTTTCTATAGAGGAAAGATTAAATTACTTATCAAAGGACACAATATTTTGCCTCTGTTAAAGATGAATATTTTGATAACAAATAAGAGGAGGAAAAGGAGTAGAAAAATATACATCCATCTATCTATCTATCTATATCTATATATATATCTATATATCTATATCTATATCTATATCTATACAAAATCAGCTTTCAGATAAGACATGAACAGTTTGTAATAAAAAATAATGTGTGGCACAAACATAATCAAATCTCTTTGTGAATAATATAAAAATGATGCCTTACTTATATGAGAATAGTTTAATGCTACACATAGGAAGAGGAAAAAAATTAATTTGGAGCACATTGCTCTAGTTTAAAGAAACGTAGTTTCAAGGACATCAAAGAAATGGACAATTACTTTGAAGTCTTCAGAGCTGAAAGCATCAAGGGTACTTTAGCTTGTTTGCATATACATGTATAATTAAAAAGGGTAAAACTAAAAAGAATGGGAGATCTTATAAATATTTGAAGACTGAGGTATGATTTTTTAAAAAGATTATCAATTTAATGGGGTGAATTTAAGTATTTGTGACTTTTGAGTGAAAAGTGATTTACTGAGAGTCTGGATGTTCTTATCTGAGTCACTGAATGATAAGAATTTAAAAAGGATTTATGTATCAGAACCTGGGGAGAAAAATGAAAGACAAAGTAGAAGTGCTGAAAAGCTATTCTCATCCCAGAAACTGGAGTCTTTGAGTTTATCAAACAGTAGATCACAGTAATCATTTACTATTTTGTCTTGTGTACCTAACCTATTCCACTGATCCACCACTGTATTTCTTAGCCAGAGCCAAATAGTTTTAATGATTGCCACTTATTATTGTAGTTTTAGATCTGGTACAACTAGACCACCTTCCTTTGCATTTTATTTCATTAATTCCTTGATTTTTTTTGTTCTTCCCAGATGAATTTTGTTATGATTTTTTTCCTAGCTCTATAAAATAATTTTTGGTAGTTTGGTATGGCACTGAATAAGTAAATTAATTTAGGTAAATTGTCATTTTTATTATATTAGCTCATCCTACCCATGAGCAATTGATATATTTCCAGTTGTTTGGACTTCACTTTATTTGTGTGAGAAGTGTTTTGTAACTGTGTTCACAGTGTTTCTGGTTTTGTCTTGGCATATAGATTCCCAAATATTTTATATTGTCTACAGTTATTTTAAGTGGAATTTCTCTTTCTATCTTTTGCTGCTAGGTTTTGTTGGTAATATATAGAAATGCTGATGATTTATGTGGGTCTATTTTATATCCTGCAACTTTGTTAAAGTTGTTAATTGTTTCAAGTAGTTTTTGATTGATTCTCTAGAATTTGCTAAGTATGCCATCATATCATTTGCAAAGAGTGATAGTTTTACTTACTCATTGCCTGTTACAATTCCTTCAATTTCTTTTTTCTTATTGCTAACACTAACATTTCTAGTACAATACTGAATGATAGTGGTGATAATGGGCATCCTTGTTTCACCCCTGATCTTATTGGGAATGCTTCTAGCCCATCCACATTACATATAATGCTTGCTGAGGGTTTTAGATAGATATTGCTTATAATTTTAAGGAAAACTACATTTATTCCTATGCTCTCTAGTGTTTTTAATAGGAATGGATGCTGTATTTTGTCAAATTATTTTTCTGCATTTATTGAGATAATCATTTGGTTTCTGTTAGTTTTGTTATTGTTACGGTCATTTATGCTGATAGTTTTCCTAATATTGAACCAGCCCTGCATTCCTGGCATAAATCCCATCTAGTCATAGTGTATTATCTTAGTGATAAATTGCTATAATCTCTTTGCTAATAGTTTATTTAACATTTTTTGCATTAATATCCATTAGGGAAATTGTTCTATAATTTTCTTTCTCCATTTTGGCTCTTCCTAATTTAGGTGTCAGACCATATTTGTGTCATAAAAGGAATTTAGTAAGATTTCTTCTTTGCCTATTTTTCCAAATGGTTCATATAGTATTTGAATTTAAATATTCAAATAAATATTATTGAATTTAAATATTTAAATTTAAATATTGCTCTTTAAATATTTGGTAGAATTCGCTTGTAAATCCATCTGGCCCTGGAGGTTTTTTCTTAGGGAGTTCATCAATTGTTTGTTTAATATCTTTTTCTAAAATGGGCCTATTTAAGTATTTTACCTCTTCCTCTGTTAATCTGGGAAATTTCTATCTTTGTAAATATTCCTCCATTTCACTTAAGATTGTCAGATTTATTGGCATACAGTTGAGCAAAATAGTTTCTAAGTATTCCTTTAATTTCCTCTTCATTGGTAGTGAATTCACCCTTTTCATTTTTGATACTGGAAATTTGGTTTTCTTCTTTATTTTTTTCAATCAAATTAACTAGAATTTTAACTACTTTATTGTTTTTTTTAATAAAACAAGCTCTTAGTTTTATTTATTAGTTTGACAGTTTTCTTTCAGTTTTATTAATATCTCCTTTGATTTTCAGAATTTCTAATTTGGTATTTAATTGAGGATTTTTAATTTGTTCTTTTTCTAGCTTTTTAAGTGTATGCCCAATTCATTGCTCTCCTCTTTCTCTATTTTATTTATGTAAGCATTTAGAGATATAAAACTTCCTTTAAGAATTGCTTTCTCTACATCTCATAAGTTTTGATATATTGTCTTATTTTTGTCATTCTCTTTGGTGAAATTATTGATTGTTTCTATGATTTGTTGTTTGACCCACTCATTCTTTAGGGATTAAATTATTTAGTTGTCAATTAATTTTTAGTCTATCTTTCCATGACCTTTTATTACACATAATTTTTATTGCATCATGATCTGAAAAGGATGCATTTAATATTTCTGCCTATCTACATTGTATTGTGAGGTTTTATGCCCTAGTATATGGTCAATTTTTGTGTAGGTGCCATGTACTACTGAAAAAAAGGTATATTCCTTTCTATCCCCATTCAGTTTTCTCCAGAGGTCTATCTAACTTTTCCAAAATTCTATTCACCTCCTTCACATCTTTTTTGTTTATTTTGCAGTTAAATTTATCTAGTTTTGAGAGGGGAGACTGAAGCCCCCTACTATTATGGTTTTGTTGTCTATTTCTTCCTGTAATTCACTTAACTTCTCTAAGAATTTGGATGCTATACCACTTGGTGCATATGCTTAGTATTGTTATTACTTCATTGTCTAGTGTACCTTTTAGCAAGATGAAGTTTCCTTCCTTATCTTTTTTAATTAGATATAGTTTTGCTTTTGCTTTATCTGAGATCAGGATTGCTACCCCTGCTTTTTTTTTTTAACTTCAGCTGAAGCATAATATACTCTGCTCCAGCCTTTTACCTTTATTCTATGTGTATCTCTCAGCTTCAAATGTATTTCTTGTAAACAACATATTGTAGAATTCTGGTTTTTAATCCACTCTATTATCTAATTCTGTTTTATGGGAGAGTTCATCCCATTCACATTCACAGTTGTGATTACTAACTGTGTATTTCCCTCCATCCTATCCCCACCATTTATACTTTTCTCTCTCCTTTCACCCTGTCCCTCCTCACCAGAGTTTTGCTTTTGACCACCACCTCCTTTGCCCCCTTTTCTTTCCCTTTTTCCCCTCCTACTGCTTCTGTCCCTTCTATCAACTCCCTCCTTTCCCTTTTCTTTCCCTTTTCCCTTCCTACTTCCCTATAGGGTAAGATACATTTCTATACCCAACCGAGTGTGTATGTTATTCCCTCTTTGAGCTAAATTTGATGACAGTAAGGTTCAAACAATGCTCATACCCTCCCTTCTTTCCCTCTACTGTAAAGGTCTTTTTCACCTCTTCATGTGATGTAATTTACCCTGTTCTGCCTCTCTCTTTCCTCTTCTCCCATTACAATCCCTTTTTTCACTCCTTCATTTTTTATATCATCACATCAAAGTCAACTTATACCCATCCCCTCCGTCTACGTATACTCCTTCTAACTGCACTAATGGAGATACAGTTCTCAAAGTTACAGGTATCATGTTCCCATGTAGGGAAAGCAGTTTAAATATTATTGAATAATATTCTTTTCTTCCCTATTTGCTTTTTTATGCTTCTCTTTATTCTTGTATTTGAAGTTTGAATTTTCTGTTCAGCTCTGGTCTTTTCATCAGGAAAGCTTGAAAGTTCCCTATTTCATTGAATGTCCATCTTGTCCCCTGAAATATCATGTTCATTTTTGCTGGCTAGTTCATTCTTGGTTGTAATCCAAGCTCTTTTGCCTTCAGAATATTATATTCCAAGTCTTCTGATCTTTGAATGTAGCAGCTGCTACATCCTGTGTAATCCTGACTGTGTTTCCATGATATTTGAAATGTTTCTTTCTGACTGCTTGAAATATTTTCTCCCTGATCTGATAATTCTGGAATTTGGCTACAATATTCCTTGTAGTTTTCATTTTGGGTTCTCTTTCAGGAGGCGATCAGTGGATTCTTTCAATGACTATTTTACCCTCTGGTTCTAGGATATCAGGGCAGTTTTCCTTGATAATTTCTTGAAAGATGCTGTCCAGGCTCTTTTTTTTATCATGGCCTTCAGGTAGTCCAGTAATTCTTAAATTATCTCTCCTGAATCTATTTTCCAGGTTAGTTGTTCTTCCAATGAGGTATTTTACATTTTCTTCTATTTTTTTTCATTCTTTTGATTTTGTTTGACTGATTCTTGATGTCCCATAGAGTCATCAGCTTCTACTTGCCCAATTCTAATTTTTAAGGAATTATTTTCTTCAGGTAGATTTTGTACCTCCCTTTCCATTTGACTAATTCTACTTTTAAAGGAGTTGTTTTCTTCAGTGGATTCTTTAAATCCAGTTGGCTAATTCTATTTTTGAAGGAATTATTTTCTTCAGTCAATTTTTGTGCTGTTGACTCTTTTTTTTCCCATCATTCTTCATAACTCACATTTTTTCCCCCAATTTTTCTTGTACCTCTCTTACTTGATTTTAAAGATCCTTTTTGAGATCTTTCAAGAGGACTTTTTGGGCTTGTGACCAATTCATATTCCTCTTTGAGGCTTCACATGTAGGCAATGTGACATTGTTGTCCTCTTCTGAGTTTGTGTTTTGATCTTCCATGTCACCATAGTAACCTTCTATAGTCAGGAATCTCTTCTGTTTCTTACTAATTTTTTTGCTTTATTTTGTGACTTTAAAGTTGAGCTCTGCTCCTGGGCCCAGGGGCACTATCTTAAACTTTTTACACTGGAGGTTAGGGGCCTGGTCACTGGCTTTTTACACTGGGGTCTCAGGTGCTTATGTGTTGCCCACTATGCTGGGGTTCCACGGCTCACAATTTGCCTTCTGTGCTGGGGCTAGAGGCCTCACTGCTGGCCTGCTGAGCCAGAACCAAGGGGTCTCAGTTGTTGGTCTGTGCCCCTTACTGGCTTGCCCAGATACCACCTGCACTGGGCTGCTGTTCCCTTTTACCTAAGTGAGACAGACATTTCCTGAAGTCCTTTTAAGTTATCTTAAGCTGGAAAACTGTTTCACCTCATCTTTTTGTGGGTTCTGTCACTCCAGAATCTGTTTAGATGCTTGATTTAATGTTGTTTCTGAGGGAAAGTGGGGAGAGTTCAGGCAACTTCCTGGCTTCTCTGCTATCTTGGCCTGAAAAGCTATTCTCAAAAAGCAACAAGTATTTATTAAGTATTTACTATGTGCCAGGCACTGTGCTAAGTGCTTTATGATTATTATCCCATTTGATCCTTACCTGAGAGGTAGATGCTATTATTATTCCCATTTTATAGATCAGAAAACTGAGGCAAATAAAGGTTAAGTGACTTACCCAGGGTCACACAGTTAGTAAGTGTCTGAATCTGGATTTGAACTCAGTTCTTCTTGATTTCAAGCCCACCACTCTATGTACTGTGTAACCTACCTGCCATGGTTAGTTGGTGTTGAGGTTATGGGATAATAAGCAGATCTATTCTTCAATGCTAAAGGTCTGGTTTGATGGTGTCAAGTTCACCTTCCTTCCTTGTTGTTGGTGTGTCACTTTGACTGCTCTCATGGTTGTTTACAAATCAGCTCGGGTGACTCCAGCTGTCCCAAGTCATCACTGACTGCTGGAACTTCAGTGCATGGAAAAACAACAACTGAATGGGTAAAACATAGTTTATAAGAAAGAACATGTTTTAGGTGAGCAAATGGACTAAATTATTTTAACAAAATTCCATAGGCCTAGTCACTCTGATGGTAGGGGTTAGAACACTGGAGATAGTATTCTGGAAATCCCTAGACTATGGATGACATGCCATGGAAAACTGAATCTTAACCTGAAGATCTATGACTAAACCACTCCAAATTTATCAGCATAGTGATGTCATTTTGAACCTCTTTGAGAATGAAGGACAACAACCACCTGAGAACACTACTGGAAATGATCAATCAATCAATCACGAGCATTTATTAAACACCTGCTATGTACCAGGCACTGTGTTAAGCATTGAGGATACAGAGAAAGGCAAAAACAGTTTCTGTTCTCCAGGAACATAGTCTTTTTTTTTTTTTAAGGTATTGAGTAAAGTTAATAAAGGTAGGCTGAGGTACATACCCTGAGCGAAATCAGTTTATTAACAGTGATGTGTATAACTGTTAACAAAGAGGGTCAATCAGACTAGCCACCTCAGTAAATCAAGTGACCCCAATGAGAAGGAGGAGACCCTCTTTATTTGACGTACAATAAAGAAGGGCTTTTGGCAGTTATGGACCATTGCAATTGGCTATACTAAGAAAGGTGGGCTGGCATTCAGGTGAGGCTAATCATTCTCCTTTCTGACAATTAAGGAATGTTTACTGTTTTATGGGACTCCTCTGCATCTTATAATATTTGCTAGGAGCACAAAACTACCAGACTTGCTGTCCCCTTGGAAGAGAGAAAAATCTCCCTTAATTGCACAAGGACAGGCAAAGACAGAAGACATATCTTTTGGAAATGAGACCAGATTAACTCATGGGGCTTAAATATAACAAGTAGATGTCCTAAAAGTATCCCAGGTGCTGCCAGTATGAGAGATAGAAACTTTTCTTTTAATTATACCTTTAAACTAACTCAGAGGGACAGCAAAATTCCTTAGCTTAACTCAAGAACAAAGAAAAGTAGCTATAGGCAGATACTAACTCAATTATAAAGTTATACAGCATTAGAAGTTACATTGTAGAATCAATACAGTAGAAACTCAAGGTAATAATAATTTTGATCTTTTCAGAGCAGTGAGTTGTGGGGCTTGCAGTGCAGAAAGTTTTTAACCATGGCAACATTAATTTTCAGAATCAGATAATAGTTAAGCTTCCTGTTTAGGAAAGGGTACGATAATTTCAAATAATTAGACATATCTCGAGATAGCAGACACAAAGGGCAAACCCAAATTGGGAGGAAAGCAAGTGAAACCCAAAAGCTAGGCCAGAGTGTATGTTAGAGCATTGAAATGCAGGGGGCTGAGAGTGAGTGACAAGTCAGTCATAAATTAAGGATTCAAGGCCAATTATCCAGAATCATAACAGGGTGCAATGGAGTTGAGCATTTGTCTAATCTGACTTCCCCAAATTTGTCTTTTTATTGAAGTTTTCTTTGCTACCCACCCTTCACATAAATTGACAGCTTGAGGGAGTAGGACATCATAGGAAGTTCCAGTTTGTTTTCAGAATAGAAGAGACCTGAGCATGTTCATGGGCAGTAGGGAAGGTGCCAATCATTGTAGAGGGAGAGATTAAAATGGAAAAAAGAAGATTAAATGACTGACTAATGGAGCAGGGCTCTAGAGGAACTGAGAAAGAAAAAGATCAAAGAATTGTCCATTGTGATGGAGGGGGTATGTTAAGATGATGTAAAGAAGTGGTTTAGATGGACAGATTGGAAACTCTGGGCAAAGCTATTGAAAAAACTAGTTTTAACTCATGTTATACATTATGTATGTGTGTATATGATGCATATGTTATATATACATATATTTAGATATATGTTATATATCTTGATATGTGTGTGTGTGTGTGTATGAAAAGAGACATTCAGATGGATATTCTCATAGGTGCTTCTGTATTTCAAAATATTTTTGAAAGAAAGAAAAACTCCAAACATTAGATTTCTACTAGTTTAATATGATTTAAATGTATTTCTGGCCAAAGGCAACAGGATAAGGTGATCTCTCAAGTTGCCTGTCAACCATATGACTCTGACACATTGAACAGCTCAGTTAAGTCTTTAGAACCAGGCTTCCTCTACTGTTGAAACCAGAGGTCATGGTCTTAGTGTTGTTGTTGTTGTTGTTAATAACAAACCATATTTATGATACTGCTTCCATTTTGAATCAAGTTTTTCCCTTGGAGGAAAAAGGAGACAAGAAGAGACAGAGAAGTAGAGAGAAGAGATTGCAGAAGAATACAGAGGTAAGGGAAAAGAGAAGACTGAAAGGGGAAAAGGAATGATTCATTTAAAAAAAAAAGTTGATGTGAAGGGGTTTAAGGAAAGGGATAGAATTTTTACAACTTTCTTATGCAGAAATTAGTTATATGGTACATATGTGATCTGTTAGGGTTAAAAGAATCTTGCTTTAAGTTGGAGTTTATTATATATGTTATATATCATATATTATATGTTACCTTATGAATATAGGAAGGTCACTGTACCTCTCTGGACCTCAGTTTTCTAATCTGTCAAATGAAAGTGTTGGACTAATTATCTCATTCCCTGTCAGTCAATAAACATTTATTAACCTCCCTATTAGATACCAGGCATTGAGCTACATTCTAAGGATACAAATATGAAAAATATTTTAAAATATGAAAATATGAAAAATATTCTGCTCTCAAGGAGCTCACAATCTAGCAGGGAAAATATAGCACACAAAAGGAAGATGGAAAGGAGAGGAGTGGGAAGGTGCCTGACATGGGGGCATAATGGAGAAGTCAAAAGGAATGCACTGGGGTAGGAAATTAGGACTAAGGAGATTGTGTCTTACAGTAACAAAGGCAGGATCAAACCCAGGTTTTCTGATTCCAGAACCAGTGCTCATTCTATTGAATTTAAGAGGGAATTTTCTGGCTGCAACTTCGAAGCCTTCATCAGTTTGCCCTCCCAGAAATTTCAGGCTCACTACTCATTTCTTGGGGATGCCCATTTTTCATGACCAACTAAGACCTTCTTTCCACATGATCTCCAGTTTGAAATGCAAGTGTGAGTGGTACAGAAGGTTGAAAACATGCCCAGTGATAATTCATTTGGACCTGAAGATAGAAACATAATTGATTTCCATTGTGTGAACTATAAAAAATGGATATGCTAACGTGTGATTAGAGTGTGAAGGTCAAGCTGGATTCTGCACATGGAACATGAACATACTGTCCTGTTCCAAATTCTGTGATATTATTTTTGTCTATATGTTCTCACTCTGTACCTTTGATCATGCTGCTGTAACCCCAGACTCAAAGCCCATTGGTATGGGACTCTTTTCTCAATGGTAGAGTTGAATGCCTCACACATGTCTAAGGGGTGGTGGGAAGTTGGGAGAGTGAGAGAGAATTTTTCAGTCTTCTTCTAGCTCGAAAGTCTCTTCAGGCTCTTTAGGCTTCAGGTGCTTCTGGCTTCCATCTTCAGGAGAGAAGATGGAAGATGCCAACTCTACTTCTGGATGCGGAAGGAAAAGACAGTCTTAAGAAGCCAACATGAGAGAAGATAGCAGTCTCTATCAAGTCCTTATCCTTAGCTTGCTACACTAGAAACTTTGGGGAACTTCATCAAGGGGAACATCAAAGACTCTTTCTCTCTCTTAGTTGAGCTGAGTTACCTTACTCCCAATGGGAGAGCTCCTTCACTCTGTATTGTCTGGTATATACTCTCCTATGTATACTTTCTCTGATTTCTGTTCCACTACCAATTTGAATAAATAGGCTTTTTGGCTAAGTGTTATGTATATTCATTGTGGAACTGGTATCAAGTGGGAAAGGAGTTAAGCCTTGGATATAAAGGTTGGGGGTACTGCTTCCCCCCCAAATGAACAGCTATAAGAAGTTTGATTGGACCTGAAAACCGCATCCCCTAAACTAATAACACTTAAGGGAGCAGATATACATAGAATTTTAGCCTGGTACCCTCTCTTGCAATTGGGGTTAAGTGACTTGCCCAGGATCACACAGCTAGTAAGTATCAAGTGTTTGGTCTGAGGCCGGATTTGAACTCAGGTCCTCCTGACTTCAGGGCTGGTGCTCTATCCACTGCGCCACCTAGATGCCCCCTGGTACCCTCTCTCTTTAAGGAGAGCAGAGTGACATCCTCTGGCCCTACCTTCCTGTTTCCCTTCCTGGAAGGAATTAACATCAGCCTTGGAAAAGAGTGGGGAAAGAAGAGGTTAAAGATGCCTATTCTGTCTTCTTTTGAGCCAACAACATCCCATGTGAGGGACAATGCTTGCTGCACTGATATTCTGTATTCCTAGAATGTCTCTCACCATTCTTTCTTCCTTCTTTCTTGACTCTTATTAAATGTTACTTCTGTCACAAACCGATGACTTGCATTTCCATTTATCTCATGCACTATGGGCATCTTATCCCCTGAATTTCCTTATGCCTATCTACATGCATAGCCCTCCCAAGTACACATTGTGAGAGTACCCCTGAGATCAATATGACTGCTATTAGTTACCTTATGCATGGGATGCAGAATAAATCTGTTTGCTGAAAGTCAATCAGGAGCCTGCAGTAAGCCAAAGTCTTGCTCACTCCCAGGTGTTTTTGCTGGTATTTGCTGGCTGACCTTGCTGAGATGTGCACCTCAAACTGGTTGAAACCAGCCTTGAGGTCAACTGTTCTTGCAAAACATCCTGCCTCTGTGTTCCACGTGTTCCTAGGAAAGACTGTCCATTCTTTACCCGAAACTCTCCCCAGACTTCCCCTTTGTGGTTTTCAAGCATAAATCTTCCCTGCCTCTCCTGGGCTGTGGGTTCCCTTGCACTTTGTACTGAGGTGCCTTGGCATTAGTGTCTAATTTTCCTTCTAATAAAACTTTTCTGCTTTCAACTCAATTTGGACTCTTCTACATTTTGAGAGGTGGACTTTGCCTAGTTGACAACATTCTTGCCTTGTAGAAACTACAGAAATTTTTCAGAAATGATCTGTCAATTCAGCTTTGTAATATCAGACAGAGTCTGACTCAGCTCTCATCATAGCTCTCTAGTACTACAGTGTAGTGAGGAATGAGCATTTATTACACCTCCCAACCATTACCTTCTCCCATTCCTTCTGCAAGCATACACATTCATACTGATTCCCCAAGAACTAGCAGGGTTGCAGTGGTGTACCAAAGAAAGAAACCAGGGTTGAAAATTTGTCAGAAATCATGTTTGAGATTTAGTTCAGACACTCATTTTCTTAGAAGGCCTAGGCAAGTTTTCCTTGCCTCCCTTGCCTTACCTTTCCTGCTCTGGTAGTAAAAATACTCAATCGTCTTGATATTTCTTACCCTCTTACTCAAAAATCTATGGTGATTCCCCATAGGCTCTAGGATAAGATATAAATTCCTTAGCCTGACATTGAAAGCTGAATGAATACATGAAAAAAAAATCATCGAACACTCAATAAGTGCCAGTCTTTGGGAGTAAAAATACAAATGCAAAGAGAGACTGCCCTAAAGATGCTACTATTCCAACAGGGAGAGACAACAGGGTAGCTGCGGCCAGGGAGGGCACTTTATGATCCCTATCTATCTTTTCAGTCTTATTTCATATTACTCCACATTCTATCTCCTGGCTCCATGTCTTGATGCAGGTGGTCCTCAGTCTAAAATGCATTCTCTCCTCACCCATCTTATGAACACTTTGTGGAATCACTAAATTCCCTCAAATCACATCTTGTGTTTCTTTTCTCTCTCTCTCTCTCTCTCTCTCCACCACCGAGCACAGTGCATATAAGATAGATGCTTAATAAATGTTAAATTATACTGTATTGGTTGAATTGCCACAAACAGCAAACCTTCAGCTAGGTGGCACAGTGGATAGAGTGCTAGGCCTGAAGTCAAGAAGATTGATCTTCCTGAATTCGAATCCAGCCTCAGACACTTACTAGTTGTGTGACCCTGGGCTAGTCACTTAATCCTGCTTGCCTCAATTCCTCATCTGTAACATGAGAAGGAAATTGTAAACCACTCCAGTATCTTAGCCAAGAAAACCCTAAATGGGGTCACAAAGAAGTGGACATGACTGAATAACAACAAGCAAAACTTCAAACTTTTAAACACTTCCTTCTTGATCTCTGATATGAAAATAAATGAAAGTGGGCCTCTGAATGCAGAGAGATTTAGAGTTGGAAGGAAGCTTAGAGATAATTTAATCTAACCCAGGGGTTCTTAACTCCTTTTTTTGTATGTCCTGAACCCCTTTGGCAATTGTGTTAGGCCTATAGACTACAAAGAATATTTTTAACTGCGTAAAATAAAATACACAGGATTACAAAGGAAACCCATTGTACTTAACTGCATTTATCAAAATATTAAGAAAAGTTCACCAATCACAGGTGAACTCTTAGTGTAACCCCTTCATTTTACAGATGAGGAAACTGACCTTTATTGGTAGGGGGAATTTACCTGGAACTTCCATTTATCAATAGAATCACAAGTCCAGTTTCTCTGTACTTAACTCTATTCCATATTTTAGGCATAGGAGAACTCAAAACTTCTAGATTTCCAAATTTTCAGGTCACCTTCCAGTAGTAGATTTACATACATACATACATACATACATACATACATACTATCACGTCCAAAAATCTTCTTTACAAACACGTAGAGTCTGTGAGGGTAAAAGTGAACATGAACATAAAGAACAATGATGTAAGGCGTATATGTGGGGAACATAAGGCAACTAACAACTCTGCAACAGAAGGGCCATGATAACCTTCTTTCTCCAGCATCCCCAAAAGTTCAATGTGGGTGTTGTTAGCCTTGCCTTATAGGTCATGGCGTTTTAGTAAGCTAGGCTTGCTTCTCAGAGGAGATGGATTCTTCTGGATGGATTGATTCAATGCTGGGCTGAGCTGGGCTGGACTGGGCAGATTTCCTAGGTGTTGAACTGTCACCAGGAACAAGCAGTTCACTCATTCACTAGGCTATTCAAGTTGCTGCTCAATGTGACAGCTGCTGCCTAATTGGGCCAGAAAAATGTCTCAGCTACTCGGTAGTGTCTCTACCGGACCACCAATCTGCTGGACTTCCCAGGATCATTCTTCAAAGGAAAGCTTCTATTTTAACCTCTGGCTCATTGGATGTTACTGTGCTAGAGTTAGTACAGTAGTAGTCTTTTTAGCTAAAATGCTTCTTATCAGTAGCATATTATTGGATCTTACTTTCTAATCCACCCTACTCTCCTCTTCCATTTGATGAGTGAGTTCGTCCCATTCACATTCATAGTTATGATAATTAATTGTATATTTCCCTTCATCCTGTTCTTTCATACTTTTCCCTTTCTTTTCTCCTTGCCTCCTTTGTTTCAGGTTACCTTTTCTTTCCTTTTAAATCTCTTTTCATGAACTTCCCTCCAAACTCAGAGTTTGTTTTACTTAAAACTAATTCTTCCCAAAATCTAACCTCCCTCTTAATTTTCCTCTTTTTCCTTTCTGCTGTTTCCCTGATGACTTGAATATATTTATACAATAAACTCTGCATGTGTGTTCAACCCTCCTTTAATCAGCTCAGATGAAAATAAGTTTGAAGTGATGCCTACTTCCTCTATTCCTTTCTCATTTGTATAACCTTCTTATGTACCCCATTGCGTGAGATTAAAAAGTTCCTCCGCTTTCCTATGTTTCTCTCCTCCCCCCATTATTCTCCTTTTCCTTTCTTCTTTTAAGATAATTAAAACATAACAAAACCCCTTCAGGATGTTCTATTTGACTCCCTCTAGGACTTGTGATGCCAGAATTCTAAAGAGATATTTGCACAATAATTTTCTCCATTAGAATATAAATAATTCTTCCTTATAAATCTCTTCTGATTGATCATTTGTATATACCTCTTCACATTTCTCTTGACTCCCATGCTTCTATTTCAAAGTTTCTTTTCACTGAAAATATTGGGAATACTTGGAAGTCTTCTATATTGTTGAAGATCTATTTTCCCCCTATTGGATTATGTTCAGTTTTATTGGGTCAGTTAATATTGGCTGTAGTCTTCGAGAATATCTTATTCCATGTTTCTTCTCCTTTATAATGATAGATGCTAAATCTTCTATGATCCAGACTTTGGTTCCTTAGTGTTTCCTGGAAGCTTGCAGTATTTTTCTCTTTGACCTAGAAGTATTGGATTTGGATTCTGATATTTCTGGGAATTTCTGTTTTTTGGGATTCCTTCAGGAAGAGATCAGATCTTTATATTTCCACTTTTTCCTCTTGTTCTGATCTACCTGGGTAGTTTTCTTTCATGATCTCTTGAAATAAGATATACAAACTTTTAGGAGAGGTTATTGCTTTCAGGCAGTCCATTGATTTTTAAGTTATTTTTCTTGATCTGCTTTCCAGGTCAGTTGTTTTTGATGTGCAATGCCTTATACATTCTATTGGGTTTTTTTAGTCTTTTGACTTTCTTTTAATATTTCTTCTTGTATAATAAAGTTATTGAACTTTTTTTTGTCTATTCTAATTTTCAGGCACTCTAGGTTAAGACTTTGTAAATCTTGTACTAAGCTGTTATTTCTCTTTTCAAGTCTCTGTTCCATAGTTCTCATTTCTCTTCTTCTTATTTCCTCTACTGCTATTCCCAGTTCATTTATAGTATTATTTTATTTTATTAGGTGTTTAATAAATGTTTATTGATTGATTGATGTTAGCAGTATGTTTTACAAATTCTGCTCCATCTGTTTCCCTTTTTTCTTTTTTTCATTTAAAAAAATTTTTAATTTATTTTGAATTATCAACAATCACTTCCATAAGCTTTTGGGTTTTACATTTTTCTCCCCTTCCCTCCCAAGATGGTATGCAATCTGATATAGGCTATACATATATATATTCCTATTAAACATATTTTTACATTAGTGATGCTGTACGTAAGAATTAGAACCAATAGGAGGAACCACCCAAAAGAGGAAACAAACACAATAGAAGAAAAAAAATACCAAATAGTATGCTTCGACCTGCATTCAAACTCCATAGTTCTTTCTTTGGATGTGGATAGCATTTTCCATCATGAGGCCTTTGGAGACGTTTTAGATCCTTGCATTGCTGAGAAAGGTTAAGTCTATCACTATTAGTCATCACACAACGTGGTTGTTACTGAGTACAACATTCTCCTGGTTCTATTCATTTCACTCAGCATCAGACCATACAAGTCTTTCCGGGTTTTTCTGAAGTCAGCCTATTCATCATTTCTTGTGACACAGTAGTATTCCATTACATTCATATACCACAACTCGTTCAGCCATTCCCCAATTGATGGGAATCCTCTCAAATTCACTTCTTTGCCACTACAAAAAAAGCTGCTATAAATATTTTTGTACATATGGGTCCTTTTCCCATTTGTATGATCTCTTTGGGATATAGCCCTTGAAGTGGTATTGCTGGGTCAAAGCACATGGACCTTTTTATAGGCCTTTGGGCATAGTTCCAAATTGCTCTCCAAAACGGTTAGATCATTTCACAACTCCACCAACAATGCATTAGTGTTCCAATTTTCCCACATCTTCTTCAACATTTATCATCTTCCTGTTTTGTCATGTTGGCCAATCTGATAGGTATGATGTGGTACCTCTGAGTTGTTTTGATTTGCATTTCTCTAATCAATAGTGATTTAGAGCATTTTTTTCATATGACTATAGATGGCTTTAATTTCTTCATCTGAGAACTGCCTCTTCAGATCCTTTGACCATTTATCAATTGAGGAATGACTTGTATTCTTATAAATTTGACTTAATTCTCTATATATTTTAGATCACAGGCCCTTATCAGAGACACTGGTTGTAAAAATTCTTTCCCAATTTTCTACCTTCCTTCTAATCTTGGTTGCATTGGATTTGTTTGTGCAAAAACTTTTCATTTTAATGTAATCAAAGTTATCCATTTTGCTTTTTGTAATGTTCTCTATCTCCTGTTTGGTCATGAATTCTTTTGTTCTTCATAAATCTGATAGGTAAACTATTCTTTGCTCTCCAAGTTTGCTTACAGTATTAGCCTTTATATCTAAATCATGAACCCATTTTGACTTTATTTTGGTACATGATGTGAGATTTTGATCTATGCCTAATTTCTGTCATACTCTTTTCCAGTTTTCCCTGCAGCTTTTGTCAAAGAGTGTGTTCTGATTCCAGAAATTGGGGTCTTTGGATTTATCAAATAATAGATTACTATAGTCATTGACTACTATGTCTTGCATACTTAACCTATTCCACTGATCCACCACTCTATTTCTTAGCCTGTACCAAGCAGTTTTGATGATTGCTGCTTTACAATACAATTCAAGATCTGGAATGGCTAGGCCACCTTCCCCTGTATTTCCTTTCATTAGTTCCCTTGATATTCTGGATCTTTTGTTTTTCTCCTTTTTAAAAACATTTTTATTTAAAGTTTTGATCCAAATTTATCCCTTCCTCCCTTCTTTCCTCCCATCCCACTTGCCTGAGACAGTAAGCAATCAGATATAGGTTATACATGTGCAATTATGTAAAACATTTCCATATTAGTCATTTTGTGCAAGAAGACTCAAAAGAAAAAAAAGAAAGAAAGAAAGTCAAAAATAGCATGCTTCAGTCTGTATTCAATCAATATCAGCTCTTTCTCTGCAGGTGGATAATATGCTTCATCATTAGTCCTTCGGGATTGCTTGGATCATTGTATTGCAGAGAATAGCTAAGTCATTTACAATTCTTCATTTCACAATATTGCCATTACTGTGTACAATGTTCTCATCCCTCTATTCACTTCACTATGCACTAGTTCATGTAAGTCTTTCCAGGTTTTTCTGAAATTATCTTGCTTGTCATTTCTTGTAGCACAATAAGATTCCATTGCAGTCATATACCACACCTTGTTTAGCCATTCTCCAATTAATGGTCATCCCTTTGATTTCTAATTCTTAACCATCACAAAAAGAGCTGTTATGAATATTTTTTTGTAAAATAAGTCCTTTTCCGTCTTTCTGGATGTCTTTGGAATATAAACCTAGCAGTGGTATTGCTGAATCAAAAGGTGTGCACAGTTTTATAGCCCTTTGGTCACAGTTCCAACTTGCTCTCCAAAATGGTTGGATTAGTTCACTGCTCCACTGGTGGAGCAGTGCATTAGTGTCCAAGTTTTCCCACATCCCCTCTACATTTTTCATTTTCCTCTTTTTGTCATACTAGCCATTCTGATAGGTATGAGGTGGTACCTCAGAGTTGTTTTAATTTGCATTTCTCTAATCAATGGTGATTTAGAGCAATTTTTTTTTCGTATAACTATAGATAGCTTTTATTGCTTCATTTGAAGACTGCTTGTTCATATTCTTTGACCATTTATCAATTGGAGAATGACTTGTATTTTTTATAAATTTGATTCAATTCTCTGTATATTTGAGAAATGAGGCCTTTATAAGAGATATTTGTTGCAAAATTCCTCCCCCCCCAGTTTTCTGCTTTTTTTTAATTATTTTGGTTACATTGGTTTTCCTTGTGCAAAAACTTTTAAATTTTATATAATCAAAATTATCTTTTACATTTTGTAATGCTCTCTGTAGCTTTTTTGGTCTTAAATTCTTCTCTTATCCATAAATCTGACAAATAAACTATTCCATGCTCTGTTTATTTGCTTATGGTGTCACCCTTCATGTGTAAATCATGTACCCATTCTGACCTTATTTTGGTATATACAGTGGAAATATTGGTCTATACCTAGTTTCTGCCTTACTGTTTTCCAGTTTTCCCAGCAGTTTTTATTAAATAATGGATTTTTGTTCCAAAAGCTTGTATCTTTGGGTTTATCATATACTAGATTACTATGGTCATTTACTATAATTTAATTTGTGCCTAAGCTATTCCAATGATCCATCACTCTACTTCTTAGTCAATGCCAGATTGTTTTGATAATTACAGCTTCATAGTACAGTTTCTGATCTGGAAAGGCTAGATCAACTTCTTTCATTTTTTTTTTATTAATTCCTTTGATACCCTTGAGCTTTTGTTCTTCAAGATACATTGTATTATTTTTTCCTGGCTCTATAAAATAATTTTTTGATAGTTTGATTGGTATGACACTGAATAAATAGATTTAGGTAGAACTGTCATTTTATTATGTTGGCTTCCACTACCTATGAGCAATTAATATTTTTCCAATTGTTTAGATCTGACTTTATTTATGGGAAAACTGTTTCATAGCTGTGTTCATATAGTTCCTGAGTTTGTCTTGGCAGGTAGACTCCCAACTAGTTTATACTGTCTACAGTTACTTCAAATGGAATTGCTCTTTCTATCTCTTGCTACTGGACTTTGCTGGTAATATATAGAAATGCTGATGATTTATAAGGGTTTATTTGTTAATAATTTCAAGTAGCTTTTTAGTTGATTCCCTAGGATTTTCTAAATATAACATAATGTCATCAGTAAAGAGTGATAGTTTTGTTTCCTCATTGCCTATTGTAATTCCTTTAATTTCTTTTTCTTCTCTCATTGCTTTAGCTAATATTTCTAGTACAATATTAAATAATAGAGGTGATAATGGACATCCTTGCTTCACTCCGATTGTATTGGGAAGGCTTCTAGCTTATCCTCATTACAGATAGTGCTTGCTGATGGTTTTAAATATTACTTATCATTTAAGCTACATTTATTCTTATATTCTCTAGTGTTTTTAATAGGAATGAGTGTTGTAGTTTGTCAAAGGCTTTTTCTGTATGTATTCTGATAATCATATAATTTCTGTTGATTTTATTATTAATATGATCAATTATGCTGATAGTTTTCTTAATATTTAACCAGCCCAGCATTCCTGTTATAAATCCCACCAATCATAATATATGATCCTTGTGATATATTGCCGTAATCTCATTGCTAGTATTTTATTTAAATTTTTTTTGCAGCAATATTCATTAGGGAAATTTTCTTTCTTTGTTTTGGTCCTTGGTTTGGGTATCAGCAACATTTTTGTGTCATAAAAGTAATTTGTTAGAACTGCTTCTTCACTGATTTTTCCAAATAGTTTATATAATATTGACATTAATTGTTCTTTAAATGTTTGGTAGAATTTACTTGTTATACATCTGGTTCTGGGGATTTTTCTTAAGAAATTCATAGATGGCTTGTTAAATTTTTTTTTCTAAGATTTGGTTATTTAAGTATTTTTTCCTTCTTCAGTTAATCTGGGTAATTTATAATTTTGTAGATATTCATCCATTTCCTTTAGATTGTCAAATTTATTGGCATATAATTGAGCAAAATAGCTCCTAACAATGGTCTTAATTTTCTCTTCATTGGTGGTGAGTTCACCCTTTCATTTTTGACACTAGTAATTTGATTTTCTTCCTTCCTTTATTAAATCAAATTAACCAACGGTTTCTTTATTTTATTGGTTTTTCTATAAAAACAACTTTATTTATTACTTCAATGTTTTTTTTTAACTTTCAACTTTATTAATCTCTTTTTTGATTTTCAGGATTTCTAATTTGATGTTTAATTGGGGATTCTTAATTTGTTCTTTTTCTAGGTTTTTTTTTAGTTTCATGCTTAATTCACTGATTTGCTTTTTCTCTATTTTATTGATGGAACCAATTAGAAATATAAATTTTCCCCTAAGTACCATTTTGGCTGCATCTCATTAATTTTGGTATATTGTTTCACTGTTGTCATTTGTTTTATTACTTCTTGAAAGGTCATTTTAATCTTCTCCTGTGCTTGTTATAACTAGTAACAGTTTGTATTTTGAGCTGGACAATAGCTTGGGTTTTGTTGCTATTGACACGAAGGAATTTTGTCTCATTCACTTGACATATTATGCCTCAGTTGTTTAATTTTAGGTATCTTTGTGCATTTTCATTGATTATTTTTCCATTGTTAGCTTTAAAATTCTATTTTCGTTTTTGTTTAAGATTGACTGTTTCTTTTGCATCCAATAGAATATTCACCTCTCTGCTCAGGAATTTTTTTTCCTACTATAAACAAGCATTGCATTATCTCCTCTGGCATACATTTTCCAATTGATTTTTTTTTCATTTTTGGATACACAGATATATTACATTTTCTATATATGGGACTTTATACACATTTATTCCAGGAAGATCCAATTTTATTAGCAGTTTCATTTTCCATTTTTGTGGGGTGTCATCCCAAAGCCTCAAACAGAAATGCATTATTTCTATAAACTACCCATTGCTATGAAATAATTGTTATGCAAAATATTGTCTCTTTTGTCTTTGTGTCTCCAGCATCTAACATAGTGTTTAACACATAGTAGGTATTTAATAACATGCTTATTGATTGATGTTATTAATTGATAAGTTAAATTGATGAAGCATGACATTGAACACTTAATATGTTGGTTGGTACGTGAAAATGTTATTGATACTGTTTTTCATGATCTTGAATTTATTTCTATCACACTGACATAAAGTTGCATATTTTCTCATTATGTGTCCTGCATTAATTAATACAGTCTTCCTTACTATGCTATTGTGGTATAACTTGGCATATTTATTGCTTAAGTTAACATTACTAATTTTGTTGACTTTCTTAATCACACAGCAAACTTGAAAAGATGAATGTCAAATTGGTTTAGAAGTATTTACAATGTTATTGGTATTGAAATGCAGAGATCTGATCATAGAAGTACATGAAGATTACAATTCTGGTGACAATACAAAAATGTGGAAATGTGAAAGACTTGTTGAGAAATTGTTAAGTAATGTTTTGTGAAGTCAGCCCAGAGGAGAACACTCAGAGAGGGCTCTGTGAATGCGTTGACCTATTTTATCATTCAAGTATTAGTGATGCACTCATGGTAGGAGATAGTACCTGGAAACTAATCTGTATACCACAACTCCCCTCTCCACCAAACCCACCCTCACCCCACTCCCAGGAAAAAACTTCTTTTTAAAAAGTACTTCAGTACCTTTGCAAAAGAGAGATTTATCTTGAAACATTTTCTTGAGTGTGAACCATAGAAGGAATGCAACAGAGATACACAGCAGATGCAGAGTTGGAACTCTTTAAGCTCCTCAGACCATTTTTAATTGTCATCTTTGGATCTCATCTGATCCTCTGAATTTAGATGAGAGAGATGGAAGAGAGAACAAAATCATCTTCCTTGGAAAGGTTAAGAACTAATGGAATGCTAGCTGTGTGACCTTGGGCAAGTCACTTAACCCCGATTGCCTCACAAAAAAAAAAAAGAACTAATGGAATGAAAGCCATGAAGACTTGAAAAAAGAACACCTTGCTGTTCCTCCCACAAGTGGCTCCATCCCCTGATTTCTTGTATTTTCATTGGTTGTCCCCCATGCCTGGAATGCTCCTCTTCCTCACCTCTGCCTCCTGGCTGTCCTGGCTTTCTTCAAGTCTCAGCTGAAGTTGTACCTTCTGCAAGAAGCCTTTGCCATTCCTCCTTATAGCCTTCCCTTTGAGACAATCCCCAATTTACCCTGTACAGTATATATCCATCTTGTAAAAAGACATTAATATGTTGTCTCTGTGAGTTCTTTGAGAGCCAAGACTCTTTCGCCTTTCTTTGTTGCCCCAGCACTTAGCACAGTGCTTCCATATAGAAGGTGTTAAATAAATGTTTGCTTATTGATTGATCCTAAACAGTCCAC
Organism: Vombatus ursinus; assembly: GCF_900497805.2. Taxonomy (NCBI): domain Eukaryota; kingdom Metazoa; phylum Chordata; class Mammalia; order Diprotodontia; family Vombatidae; genus Vombatus; species Vombatus ursinus. Next base: position 24,409,003 of record NW_020954559.1, on the reverse strand, counting down.
ATCAAACCTGAGAGAAGTTACAAGAGATTTCAGAACCAGGGTTTTCACTATATAAAACCCCACTTTTGTACTTGGAATTGGGAAGAAAAATTTCTCTTTCTGGTCCTACCAGCTAATTCAATTGGTTGGGGAGGTATAGGGGAAATGGGGTGAGAGAGATATTTAAACTCCTTTTATTGTCACCTTTGGATCCCCAGTGCCTAGCCTAGTGCCTTGTACATAGTTTGGGTTTAATAAATGTGTTTTTTCTTTTAATTGAATTTTGGGTCTTGCAGGCCCTTGAATTCACCATTCCTTAAGGCATATACCATTTCTTTACTTTCAAGCCCTTAGGTATCAATTTCAAATCAAGGCCTTTGAGAAAAAAATTTGAATGTTTCCCCTTCCTCACACTGCTCATCACTCTTTCCCCATGACTAATTCTCTCAAAATATACTTAGACTACCACACAACCTTTTGATCTAGGGAGGCTAGAAGTGAAAGCATCATAGACTCACAGAATCTCATAGTTGGAAGGGTACTTAGAGAATGTCTTTCTTTTTTTTTAAAGACTTAATCTCTCCATTTCATCCAAGTTGGAAGATGACTACTCATGGGCCTAATCTCACTACTAATTAGCATGAGATCTTTGATCTTCTCCATTTTTTACCTTGGCTAGTTCTGGGAGGTATAAATTTGGGAGTGCACCCACCAAGACACACTCAGAACTTATATGAGCACAAGTACAAAACATTTACAGAAACGAAGACTTTAATTGGTGAGTTATTAACCATTTATGATTGGACTATGCTAGGACAATAAAGATGACAATGCTTGCTAAGTAAATTTATAGGTTTATCAATCAGATTACTTAAGGATTACTTTGTAAAACTGAGTAAAAAGTAGCAAAACATATTTGGAGAAATACAAGGTCAAAAATCTCAAAAAAAAGTTTTAAAAGTAGGAAAAATGGGGAATAGTAGTGCCACATCCAAAATTATAACATAAAGCAGTGCTTATCAAAACTATTTGGTACGGTTAGAAAAATTGACCAATTAGAACAGATTAGGTAAAGAAGATCCAGAAATAACCAAACACAACAGTATAGTGGTCAATAAACCCAAAGATACTAATGCTTGAAGTTAGAACTCCATGTTCAAAAAAATCTGCTGCAAAGATTGGAAATTAAACAGGCCAAAATTATATTTAGACCCACATGTCATGTCACGTGTCATAATAAGCTTTAAATAATCAGCTGATCCAAATATAAAAGGTTTTAGCATAAACAAACTAGAGGATAACAGAAAGAAATAGCTTTCTCAAATATGACCAAGGGAGGAATTCTAAACTGAATGAGGGAGAGATGTTATAGAAGATAAAATGGGCAGTTTTGATCACTAAAATTGGAAACTGTTTATACAAACAAACCAATGTGTAAGAATTGGTAGGGAAATAGTTAACTGGGAAAAAAATCTTTACATAAGATTTATCTGATAGAAGTCTAATATCCAAGATACAAAAGGAATTGATACAAATATATAATAAAAACAAGAACCATTCCTCATTAGATCAGCGACCAAACAGGCAGGTATGAATAAGCAGTTTTCAGATGAAAAAACGCAATCTATAAAAAAATCACACAAGAAAAATTCTTAGAATCACTAATGAGAGAACTTCAAACTAAAACAACTCCAAGCTTCAATTTGACATTCATAATCTTGACAAATATGTAAAAAAGAAGAAAATTACAATTATTAGAGGGTCTATGGAAGGACAGACACACTAATGCCCTGTTGGTAGAGCTATGAATTGGTCCAAAAAATCTGGAAACACATTTTTAACTATATTTAAAGAATCATTACACTGTGTATACCCTTTGACCCTAGTGCTAGCTAAGCATTTCTCCCACCCTCCCCCCAAAAAAAGAAAAGGGGAAAGAAAGAGGGAAAAATCCATCTATAAAAAATATTTATAATTATGCAGAAGTAGAAACAAAGTGGCTAGGATGGAATGTTCTTGCCCCATATAAAAACTGACAAGTATGACAGATTCAGGGCAATTTGGGAAGACTGTTATGAATTGAGCCAGAGTAAATTGGCAGCTAGGTGGTGCAATGGATAAGGCACTAGTCCTGGAGTCAGAAAGATCTGAGTTCAAATCCAGCCTCAGACCTTTACTAGCTGTGTGCTGTTGGGCAAGTCACTTAAACCCTATTTGCCTCATTTCTTTATCTGTAAAATGGCAACACATTGGATAAGGAAATGGCAAACCACTTTAGTATTCTTTGCCAAGAAAACTGGATGAAAAAAGTCCATGGGGTCACGTAGAATTGGACATGACTAAACAACGACCACAAAATTGATTAGAATTGAGAAAATAACTTACCTGATGACCACAGTAGTATAATAAAGGAAACTAACTTTGAAAGATATCAGAATTCTAATCACTGCAGCAACCAATCAAAATATTGATGTTGAACATGCCTGTCTCCTGTTGACAGTGAGTTGATGGATTAGAAATGCAGAATGAGTCGTATTTTCCAGCTTGTTAGATATTGATTTGTTTTGCCTGACTATGATCAATCTTACAATCAGGAGAGGACTTCTATTTTCAACAGACGGTGGAGCAATGAAGAGAGTCAGTGAGTAATGATAGAAATGCCCTCCAAAAGAAGAAAAGAATGGCAGTGAAACATTTAAAAAAAAGTAGAAGGAAGTTCAGAAAGGAACACAAAGTAGCACAGTCTTATTATTACCATGTTAAATTTAATATATACTTTAAAAATATGCTACATCTATATAAAATAATCACATAATTTCATATACAGTCTTTTGTTCTCTATATATTGAAATGTTCATGTTTGTTGATGTTCGCTAAGTTTAAAATTTTTTTTTAATGAGGAAGTCAAGCCATATGGCCTTTAGGTCATTTCCTACTCTAAATTTATGGTCCTATGAAGTTCTGAGGAAGTCCATTCTCCTTTTAGATAACTCTAAATATTAGGCAGGTTTTTCCCTTACATCAAACCTACACTGAAATTTCCAGCCATTGTTTCTAATTTTGGCCTCTGGAGCCATGCAGAAGAAGTCTATTCCTCTTCCATTTAAGAGCTCTTTGAATACTTAAAGGAAGCTATCATTATTTCCCTAAATCTTTTCCTTTAAAGCTAAACATTCCTAGTTTCTTAGACAAGTACATATATAGAATCCTTTTGAGGCCCTTCAGCATCATATTAGGATGATCTCCAATCATCAATTGGAGATACTTGGAGACTAACCTTCTTCTCCTACTTAGGGTCTACAGAGCATCACTAGAGTTACAAAATCAAATTGATTTCACTCACTATAAATTCATAGTATGAAATCTCTGCTGGCTTCTGGTTATTGTGTGACAATTCTTCTACACTGTTATATTGGATTCCTTTGCAACTGTCTACAGCAACAGTTTCAAAATTTTTTCTCATTTTTAAAATCCACAACCCCCATACTTAGAACAGATAACTTAGTCTCTCCTTTCATTGTGAAAATTGAGTTTAACCAATGTAAGTTCTCTCAGCTCCCTTCATTCCTCCAAAGTTTTACATGTCATTACCTTTCTGTCTGATCAAACATCCCTATGTTTCACTAAGACTGATCATTCTGCCAGGACTTTTGATCCTTATCTCTTCTTTCTAACTCGAGCAGCCATCTCTCACCCCTTATGCATTTCCAATTTAATTTCTCTACTGTCTTCTTCCCCTATACCTAGAGACATGATCAAAACCTCTGAGTCCCTCCCTACCCACCTCCCACAAAACCCTTCTCTTCTACCAACCCATCTCCTTCCTCTTCACTACTAAACTTCCTGAAAAAGTTATCTACTTTTGATGTCTTCACTTCCTCTCCACCCACTCTTTTGCGAACTTTTTGCTGTCTGATTTCCTTTGCTGTTAATCTACTGAAACTGTTCTCTCTAATGTCACTGATGACATATTAATCAGTAAAAACAACATGTTTTTTCAGTTATCATCTTTGAGGTCTCAACTGCATTTGATTCTGTTAACCACTCCGTTGTACAGGACAATCTTTTCTCCATTAATTACTCTATTTTCTTTTTTTTCCAAAAAAATTACTTTTCCCCAATCAAAACCATATGCAAAATAAACTGACAAGAGCAAATGAAATGAACAAAATGAGAAGAAAATCCAAATCCTTGAGTTCTGGATTTGATGCCAAAATACCACAGTGTAAAGTCCTGTTCTGCTACCTAATATCTGTATGACTTCAGGCTTACTCAATCAATCCCTTTGAATCTTAGTTTCCTCAACTGTATTTCACTACTAAGTGGTACTACTGGCCATTTTCTTAGTCCTATTCAACAATATGAAACAGGTCATGCAGTGTAGTATAAAATACAGGAAGTTTTAGAAGGAAGAAATTCAACTCTCAATAGCCATAAGAAAAAATGCTCAAAAACACTAATAATTAGAAAAATGTAATTAAAGCACCTCTGAGGTTGCTCACCTCATTAGATTGTCAAAGTTGAAAAAAAAAGGAAAATGATAAATGGTGGAGAGACTGCTGAAAAACCTGTACCATAATGCATTGTTGGTGGAGCTGTGAATTAATATAGTATTGTTATTTTGGAAAGTAATTTGAAACTATGCCTCAAAAAGTCACTAAATTGTGCATACTCTTTGACCAGAAAAACCACTACAAGGTTAATAGCTTCAGAGAAATCAAGGAAAGAAAAAAAGGATTAATATGTATAAAATATTTCAAGCAAATCTTTTTATATTAACAAAGAACTAGAAACTAAGGGAGTGTCTATCAGTTGAGGAATGGCTGAACAATTTTTGGTATATGGATATAATGGAGAGCTATTGTGCCATAAAAAATTATGAAAGGAGTGGTTTCAACAAAACCTGAGAAGCTGTGTATGAAGTGGTGAAGGGTAAGTGAGCAAAACTAAGAGAACAGTTTCTACAATAATCACAACATTATACAAACAATTTTGAAAGTCTTAAAAACTCTAATCAACACAACTACCAGACATTTCAGGGAATCTGAGAAGAGGGCTAACTTCTGACAAAGAGTTTAGGAACTTGAGGTTCAGAATGAAACATATTTTTTTTGATATGGCTAACTAAGAATTCTTAAATGGAGTGGGGGCGGGAAATGAGGAAAAGGACATCAGTTTTTGGTAATTAAGAAGGAAATTGATTAAAAAAAAAAGCAAAGAAAATTAAGAACCAGGCATAGACCAGCCTACATTCATTATATTGGTAATGCTCCACCTAACACCAGAGATTACTCTAGGAAAATACCAAGTTCTTTATGTTTCTCATCAAGTTCTCTGCCTCTGTCCCCTAGCTCCACCCCTTCATAAGTGGTAGCCCTTCTCTTATTAATCCATGTATTATCTAATGAGCTATTTATGATTCTTTCTCTCATCCACTGAGAAAAAATTCCAAATACTTTCTTTGTGCTGCATTTTCACTCAGTCACACTAACCTAACTTAATAGAGAAGAGCACATAAACACAATTTGACATAGGGAGTTTTCTTTTTTATTCATATCCAAAAAAGAAAAGAAATGAAATCAAGTACACTAAAATGACTCCCTTATAGTTTACATGTCCTTAGCTTCTTCCAGACCCATGAAGCTTCAAGGGAGTTTCAACTTTCATGTAGCCTTTAACTAATTTATTTGTTGTTGTGGTTGTTGTTCAGTCATTCAGTTGTGTCCAACTCTTCATGACCCCATGGACCATAGCTTGCCAGGCCCAGGATCTTTCCACTACACCACCTACCTGTCCTGTTTAACTAGTTTATAGGCATAGCCAAATCCAGGAGTTCCAGGAGCACACTTTAAATACTTGCACTCCTACCCCACTCTCTATCTCTTGCTCACCCCCACAGCTTGTACATATTCCCAACACTGTTTACCATTCACTCCTGGCCTCCAATAAAGTCAATGTCCAGTTGTTTGTGAGATTTAGAGTCTGGAGTATCTTAATCTCTTCAAAAGAAGCCATGGGTGATCTAGATTTGGAACCTAATTCCTTCCCTTGCTGATCAGGTCTGACAGTCAGATGTCCACTTTCCTAGGCTATGCTCCCACCTTTTCCTGCCTCACAAACCCCAAGGCCTAGCATGGCTCTCAAAACTTCATCACAATGGGGTTATAAGGCCAGAAGCAGGCTGTCTCCATATAGATGCTATCTTGTCTTTACAATGCTGTCTCTTAGAACTACTTCTCAAACTGGCACATGAGGTTTGCTTTGCTTAGAGTGTAGTTTATATCTCAGATTCAAAAGTACACCCTGGGTCTGCACACATAACATTATAGGGCATGACCCCTCACCATGAATTCACTTTTAATAGTTAGCCAGGAGACAGAATTAATTCAAAGCAAACACATTTACTAAGATAATATAAAACAATAGTGGCTATGATCTCCCTTCATGGACTTTCAGAAATACACATAGAATCAATGGAAATAATGGGCAAAAACTTAGAGGACAATACTTGTGAGGCACAGTCCTAGGGAATACAGATGGTCAAAGCAATTCATGCATGACTCCACTACTGCAAGGTTCTGAGGTCTTTGAATTTCTGGCAATGTCCTCGCCCAGAATTCCTCTTAGCCTGGAATATGTGCTATAGGACACTGCTGCTAGGGCAGGCTTGTTCCTGAGACTCTACTACCTTCACCTTCAGGCTTACATTCAATCTTTGGCTAGAGTACTGCTCTGTTGTCTCATAAAAGGCAAGGGAGATGCCTCTCTGTCTCTGTCAGGAGGCTGTCTTTGAAGTCTGCCACACTGGAAAAGAGGCAGGAAAGTAGTTACCTGGCGAGCTCAGCCCTTTAGACTTAGCCTTGCTCTTTTTTTTCTTTCTTCCTTTCTCTGTTTTTCTGTCATTCTTTTCTTCCTTCTGTCCTTCCTTCCTTTCTTTCGTTCTGTCTTTTTTTTTTCTCTCTTTCCTTCTTTGGATAAAATAATATAATGCTACTCAGAAAAGGTAGGGATTGGAGCCCAGCAGAGAACCACTCCAACCTAAGGAAAATTCATATGGACCTCATAACGGGAGAAAAAAGACTTCAGCTAAGACCTATGAATATTCCTTTTGCCACACATGCTCTGTAACCATTAAAGACCACTTTTGTCTGGACTCTCTGTGTACTATTGGTAGAGTGTGCCTCAAACTCTTATGGGGAATATTATGTATCAATTATTCTTACCATGCTACCTTGGTAAACACTGTTAATGAAAATTCCTTGTACTGGCTAACAAATTGACATTTTCTCTGACTGTCCCACATGCCTGGAACACTCTTTGTCCTCTGCTCCAACTGCTGATCTCTCTGGCTTCCTTTAAGTCCCAACTAAAATGCCACCATCCCCAACTCTTAATTCTAGTACCTCCCCTCAGTTAATTATTTCCTACATGTCCTTGCTTGTATCGCTTGCTTTCTTTGTGTGTGTATATATATACATATTTACATATTGTGTCACTCACTAAATTGTATGCTCCTTGAGGGCAGAAATTATTTTGCCTCTTTTTGTATCACCAGCACTTAATACAGTCCCTGACATATAGGAGGTGCTTGATAAATGTTTATTGATTATTGATTGATAGATATCAACTGATTTAGAATTGTTTTTGCTATGAGGACTCTTTTTTGAGTGTTGTACTTGCTCCAATGTGGTAATTGTTTACAAACTTGGTTTCTTTGTTGGGGTGCCCAACTATCTCTGAATTTATGTTAAGAAAGGAATTCATTATTTTCATATTAATCAATATGATATGTATAATGAATATACTAAAAATACAGTTTTCTCAAGAGCTGCCTCTCTTGTGTGGGAGTTAGAGCTCACAATACAGCTTAAACTGATTAATCAAAACTGACAATGCTCACAATCACTGGACCTTAAATGAAGAGAATCAAAGGTTGTAGAACTGGTTCTTGTCAGAGAATTCTGGTTCAGTCCTCTAGGGGAGGTGGTCATGACCCCCAAAGACTTGAATCCAGAATTGTTGCATTGTGAGACTTGTGGGTTTCTTGTGGGAAACCACTGAGATTTTTGTAATTCACCTTCCCCTGCTTCTTCTTCACTTGTGATTTCTAAAAAGTACAATAGGGAGTTGACCATCTATCACTAAAAGCATTCAAGTAGAGGCTTGATGATCCCTGGATAGAGATGTCATCAAAGGAATTTGTATGTGTGGCAGGGGGTCACACTGAATAACTCAGGTTCTTTCTTTAGAGTTTCTTCTTCTTTAAAATAAGCTGCATGAAGCCTTTCCTGGTATTCCCCACTGCTATTGCTCTTCCTCCCAACCTACTTGTATTTAAGCTTTGTATATATTTATATGATTAACTTTACATTTATTCTATCTATCTGTCTGTCTATCCATCCATTTGCACTTGTTATCTCCTTCTTTAGGAGAAGGGAAAGGGAAAAAGCAATTATCAAATACCTACTGTGTGCCTACTATATGTGTTAAGCACAACAAATATTATTGCATTTGATGCTCACAACAACCCTATTTATTATCTTCATTTTATAGATTAGGAAAGTGAAGCACAAAGAAATTAAATGACTTGCCTAAGAGTCACACAGTAAGAGTCTGAGGCTGGATTTGAATTCAGGTTTTCCTGACTTCAGGCCAAATGCTAGATAGAATAAAAAAAGAGAATTGGAATTACATTAGACTAGAGGATCCTTATGTATAGATGTTGCTTTATCCTTGTGCTTCTGCCTAGGCACTCCCTGGCATTTAGTAAGCACATATATAAATACTTATTGACTGATTTTGTAAAAGTCAAGAGATGCCAAATCTTGCTTACCTGAAATTCTATTTGCAATCTATTCTAATTCCATGGTGTAATGATGACTGTCATTTACAGTAATAATCCCGGGAGACAGCAATTGTTCTATAAATGTGAGTTGAATTTAGTGTAAGCTGAGTTGCTAGGCATTGTCCCCAGATCAAATCTGTGAAGTTATCTCCTTTCCTCTCCTCTTCTCCTCACTGCTCCTAATCCAAATGGTTTTTGGTAAGTGTGGTTACAGTAAAGATGATATCTGAAGTGAACTTTGAAAACACTTCTAGAGGTCTTATCGTACAGAGAGTTCTTTAAAGTGGAAAATGCGTTTTCATGAACAATCTCTCAAAGACAGGAGCAATGTGGGTGCTGATGATGCCAAAGCTTGCGCTTATCAGTAAGAGAGATCCTGTGTCTTAACTGATAAGAAAAATGTTTGCATTAATGAACATAAGGGTGAGAGTTACTTGACTTAGAGAAACTTAAGTTTTGTTGGAAGAAGGTAGGAGAAGAAAGCAACTGATCACTTTGGATGATGGTAAGTATGCTTTGAGGTAGCATAATTCTTCTGTATTTATTATTCACTTTTTTTAGACCTGAATGGAATATAGTTGTAAAATGAAACATCTCTTGCAGATAGAGAAACAATATTTGCAATCTATGTTATATTGTAGGTAATGTGGCCAAGGGTATAAAGAGTTGGTCTCAGGGCCACAAAGATCTGGGTTCAATCTCTGTTACTGCTGTGACCTTGGGCAAGTCATTAATCTTTTCAGTGCCCCAGGCAACTCTAAGATTATAACTTGTAGAACAGTTCGTAGAACAAAGTAGTATTCATTAGTAAGGGAGTCTGTCACCAAGAGCTAGCTGTGCTGATGAAATCATAAGTCCAGTGCAAAAATATTTATTATGCCTATGAAAAATGCAAGTGTGGTGGTAGTAATATTGGCACAATTTTAGAGATGTAAGAAACCCCAGCTATTTGAATTGAGAATAGCTTCAAAGTTTTTCATTGATTAGGAGCTCTGGTCTGACTCTTATAAAAAGATCTGGTTAGCTCTCTATGTATTCAAGACTGTATGTGTGTATTAAGTTTGAGTTTATTTGTTAATTTTTTGGTCCCAGCGTGAAGACTTCTTCCACTAATGCAGACTGGCAATTTTTACCTAACATAGTCTTAGACTTGTTTGTATCACTGAGGAGTTGAGTGATCTACCCAATGTCACAAGATCAAATTCAGGTCTTGACTTTGTCTGGTTTTCTATCTACTACATCAGGTTGACTCTCTAAGGCAACTGAAGTATGTATGGTAGAACTCTCAGTGAAGCTCAAGGTTGTTAAAAATTCTATCTATCTTTCTATCAAGGTTATTAAAAAATCCTAGAATGGAACTTATCCACATGGTGGAAAAGTAATCAAAGCTAGAAGGGATTGAGTGGCAGAATGGGATTGTTACAGTCCAGGAAGTTGAGGAAAAGATTAAGTGGGTGATGAGAAATAGCTAGGAAGTGAGAGGCAAAGGAGTATGACTGTAGTGTTGTTCAGTCATGTGCAACTCTTCATGACCCCATTTAGGGTTTTCTTAGCGAAGATACTGGAGTATCTTCTTTCTCCATTTCCTTCTCCAGCTCATTTTACAGACAAGGAAACTGAGGCAAACAGGGTTAAATTCCTTGCCCACGGTCACACAGCCAGTACGTGTCTGAGGTCAGATTTTAACTCAGGGAGATGACTCTTCCTGACTCCAGGCCCAGCTCTCTATCCACTGTGTCACCTAGTTGCATTTGTAATGGTGTAGTTGTAGAGAATAGCAGGAGTCAATCAATCCTGATGATTGGATGAAGAGCATTATTCCCTTGAG
>NW_020954559.1:24348927-24398341 GCF_900497805.2 Vombatus ursinus | reverse complement strand
TCTGTTCTGTGTCCTCCCAAATGCACAATAACAGACATATCTGTGTTATCACAAGCCCTGTCCCAGGCTGCATATTTCGAAATTGCTTTCTTAGGTTTCTCAAGCCTTGGGATTCCACCACATACTAGCTGTCTGAATGAAGGTAAGACATTTCACCTCTCTAAACCTTGTCTTTGTATTTCTAGCACCTACCATGATACCTGGCACATAATGCATGTTTAATAAATGCTTGTTGACCGAGCAATTGCTTTTCTTCTCAACAAAAAAAGGAGCTGGACTAGATAACTTCTAAAAGTCTCTTCTAACTCCAAATCTATGCTCTCATGATCATAAAAGTTATCCTTTGATCAGTCTATTCTTAAACTTTTCTTTATGTCATGTTATTTTGTTACTTTGCTTTAAGACAGCCAGCATTTCTACAAACTATTAAGGTTTGCAAAACATTTTACATGTATAATCTCATTTGATCCTCACACTAATTTTGTGAAGTGTTATGATTAGGTCCACTTTTCATATGAGGAAACTGAGGCAGACAGAGACTAAGTCCAGGATTATATAGCTAGCAAGTGTTAAAGGCAGAATTTTAGCTCAGAATTTTAGCTTCCTGGCTTCAAGTGCAGTGTTCTATTCACTGCACCTAGCTGCCTTTCTACAATAAAATTATTATTAAAATATTAGAAATTTTTTTTGCAAGTTGAATTCAATTTTTTTTCACAGATGCTTTATCATTATCTCTTACTGTTCTTCATTTGGTAGCAGCCACTAAAACTTTGTTTTTCTGATATCTATTCAGTCGCTGTCTAGTAGTTACTTCACTGCTCCAATGAGACAGATTAAAGTTCTCTCCACAACTTATTAATGGAGAATTGTAGCCAATCTGGAGATGAACCTCTAGAGATTTAGCTAGGATAGTTATTAGATGACAAATGTAAAGTCTATCAACAGACCTATTCTTGAAATCTTTCTAGCCAGGTAGGTACTGTCAGAATACTATCAGAGCCTTCAAGATACCTTTGTCATTGACAGGACAGCATGTAGCACTGGAGGATTACTAGAGTTGAGGGTCAAGTAGTTAATGAACGATTAAAAAAGTATTTTAAAAAGCTATCTGTGCTTTAAAGACTAGATCTGTAATATGGGGTCTATGAGCCAGATGAGTGAACCTGAAGAGGTATGGAACACTGAAACTTCTAGTCAAAATAAAAAAAAAATTATGCATGTATAAATAAATTATATATAAAATTATATATACACATATTTGTATAAAATCTATATAAATATAAATTTATCTTCTATATATACCAACATCCTCATTTATTCAACTGAAAATCATTTAGCTCCCATGTATATGGATTTCTGATCACTGATAACATACATGTTTTATATATATATATGTATATACATATATGTCATAGATAGAGAGATAGATATCTAGGATATCTAGGGAGGATCCCTAGGGAGAATTCTTTTGTGAAGCAAAGAATCTTTCCATAATTTAGTCTAGTTTGTATGCTTATCTTTCTGGAAGATACATATATATATATAATAAAGGTAGGACACATATGTATTTGGTGTACCCATAAGATTGAAGCTATCATCAGACAATATTATTAGCGGATTTTATAGAATAATTTAGCATTTATTTTGTTTAATGACACTTTGTGGAGGCACCATAAAGTACTACCATGAAACTGATGGTTGTAAATAACTAAGTCCTTATTTGCTATTGAGAGAAGTGGTAGCAGTAATCTTACAAATGATGACCTTTATTTCCATTGCTAGAGTGGCATCTCCAAAAGGGGATTTAGCTAGGAGTTGGGAAGCCCTAAGATCAAAGTCTGCCATTAGAACTTACTTATAATTAGCCTTGGCAAGTCAACAAACTTTGCTGAGCCTCAGCAACGTGGGGATAATAATAACAGCTGTATTTCCTGCTTAACAGAATTGCGAGGTTCAGTTGAGATAACATAGGTAAAATTCTTTGTGAATTTTAAGTGTCATTGATAATTAGTCATAATTTTCCTTTAGATAAATTGCAGTGCAACATATTGGTAGTGAACAACTGTGCCAGCAATTTGTGAGAGAGATGTCAGTGTAGGAATTATAGACCACCATCTTTCCAGTCAAGCTCGTGCTCTGGATTACTTTCCTCACTCTTTTTCTCCCAGGCATGTTGTATTCCCAAAAAGCGTTTGATTACTTTTCCTGCTTATGATTCTTGGGGTAATCCTGAGGGTTTGTGATTTCTCTAGTACCATAGCTTATGAGCCTCCACCAGTAGTTGATTATCCAGTTGATATCAATGAATCAATAATCCATAAACCATTTATTAAGGACCTTCTATATGCCAGGCACTGTGTTAAGTGCTAGTGATACAAAAAGAGACGAAAGAATTCCTGCCCTCAAGGAGCTTACAATTTAATCAGTGAGACAATATGTAAATAAAATATACAAAGCAAGCTATATACAGGACATGTAGGAAATAATTAACTGAGTGGAGGTACTAGAATTAAGAGTTGAAGAAGGTGGAATTTTAGTTGGGACTTAAAGGAAGCCAGAGAAATCAGTAGTTGGAGCAGAGGACAAAGAGTGTTCCAGGCATGTAGGACAGCCAGAGAAAATGCCAGTTAGTTAGCCAGTATAAGGAATTTTCATTAGCAGTGTTTACCAAGGTGGCATGGTAACACTAATTGATACAAAATATTCTCCCTAAGAGTCTGAGGCACACCCTAGCAATAGTACATACAGAGTTCAGACAAAAGTGGTCTTTAATGGTTAAAGAGCACATGTGGCAAAAGGATTATTCATAGCTCCTAGCTAGAGAAGTCTTTTTATACCATTGTGGGATCCACATGAATTTTCCCTTAGGTTAGAGGTTCTCTGCTGGGCTCCAATCCCTACCTTTTCTGAGTAGCATTATATTACTTAATCAAAAGAAAGAAAGAGAGAAAAAGAAAGAGAGAAAGAAAGAAAGGAAGAAAGACAGAAAGAAAAAGAAAGAAAGAAAGACAGAAAGAAAAAGAAAGAAAGAAAGACAGAAAGAAAAAGAAAGAAAGAAAGACAGGGAAAAAGAAAGAAAGAAAGAAAGAAAGAAAGAAAAAAAGAAAGGAAGGAAGGAAGGAAGGAAGGAAGGAAGAAAGAAAAAGGAAGGAAGAAAGGAAGAAAGGAAGAGAGAAAAAGAAAGAAAGAAAAAGACACAGAGAGAGAGAGAGAGAAAGAGAGAAACAAAGGAAAAGCTAAGTCTAAAAGGCTGAGCTCGACAGGTAATTTCTTTCCTGTCTCTTCCCTAAAGTGTGGCAGACCTCAAAGTCAACCTCCTTAGGGAGATAGAGACAGGCATCTGCCTTACCTTTTATGAGACAACAGAGCAAAAGCCAAAGATTGCATGTAAGCCTGAAGGTGAAGGTAGAGTCTCAGGAACAAGCCTGCCCTAGCAGCAGTGTCCTATCTTGCACATATTCCAGGCTAAAAGGAATTCTGGGCGAGGACATTGCCAGAAATTCGAAGATCTCAGAATCTTGCAGTAATGGAAGCATAAATTGCCTTGACCACCTCTTTTCCCTAGAACTGTGCCTCACAAGTATTGCCCTCTAAGTTTTTGCCCATTATTTCCACAGATTATATGTGTATTTCTGGAAGAGTGTGGTCTGTGAGGGGAGGTCATAGCCACTATTGTTTTATTTTAGTAAATGTGTTTGCTTTGAATTAATTCTATCTCCTGGCTAACTATTAAAGGTGAATTCATGGTGAGGGCTCGTGCCCTATAATGTGACCTAGGGTGTACTTTTGAATCTGAGATATCAGCTACACTCTAAGCAAACCAATCCTTATGTGCCAGTTTGAGAAGTAGCTCTGAGAGACAGCGTTGTGAAGACAAGATAGCATCTGCATGGGGACAATCTGTTTCTGGCCTTGTAACCCCATTTCTATGATGAAGTTTTGAGAGCCATGCTAGGCCCTGGGGTTTGTGAGGCAGGAAAAGACGGGGGGATGGCCTAGGAAAAGTGGATATCTGGCTCTCAGACCTGATCAGCAAAGGAAGGAATCAGCTTCCAAATTTAGATCACCCATGGTTGCTTTTGAAGAGACTAAGATGTCCCAGACTCTAACTCTTACAATCTGGATATTGACTTTATTGGAGGCCAGGAGTGAACAGTAAACAGTGTTGGGAATATGTACAAGTTGTGGGGGTGAGCAAGAGATAGAGAGTGGGGTAGGAGTGCAAGTATTTAAAGTGTGCTCCTGGAAATCCTGGATTTGGCTATGCCCATGAACTAGTTAAATAGGACAGGTAGGTGGTGCAGTGGATAGATCCTGGGCCTGGCAAGCTATGGTCCATGGGGTCATGAAGAGTCAAACACAACTGAATGACCAAACAGCAACCTCAACAACAAATAAACTAGTAAAAGGCTACAGTCAATTGAAACTTCACGGGTCTGGAAGAAGCTAAGGATGTACAAACTGTTTAGTAGTTGTTTTAGTGTACTTGATTTGGTTTCTTTTCTTTTTTGGATATGAATAAAACAGAAAACTCTATATGTCAAATTGTGTTTGTGTGCTCTTCTCTATTAAGTTAGTTCAGTGTGACTGAATGAAAATGAAACACAAAAGAAAATATTTGGAATTTTTTCTCAGTGAGTGAAGGAAAGAACCATAAATAGCTCATTAGAGAATACATGGATAAATAAGATAAGGGCTACCACTTATGAAGGGGTGGAGCTAGGGAACAGAGGCAGAGAGTTTGATGAGAGACATAAATAGCTTAGTATTTTCCTAGAGCAATCTCTGGTGTTAGGTGGAGCATTACCAATATAATGAATGTAGACTAGTCTGTGCCTGGTTCTTAATTTTCTTTGTTTTTTATTTAATTCAATTTCTTTTTTAATCACAAAACTGATGTTTTCCCCCTCATATCTCCTTCCCCCCTCCCATTTAAAAATTCTTCTTGGCCATGTTCAAAAAAATTATCTTTCATTCTGTACCTCAAATTCCTAACTCATTGTAAGCAGTTAGGTAGCATGCCTCTTCTCAGGCTCCTTGAAATGTCTGGTAATTGTGTTGAACAGAGTTCTTAAGACTTTCAAAATTGTTTGTAAAATGCTGTGGTTATTGTATAAATTGTTCTCCTAGTTTTGCTCACTTTGCCCTGTATTATTTCTTCTCAGGTTTTGCTGAAACCACTCCTTTCATAATTTTTTCTGGCACAGTAGCATTCCCTTATATCCATATACCATAAATTGTTCATCCATTCCACAACTGATAGATACTCCCTTAGTTTCCAGTTCTTTTTTTGTATAAAAAGATTTGCTATAAATATTTTTATACATCTTAATCCTTTTTTTCTTTCCTTGATTTATTTGAAGCTATTAACCTTGAAGTTTTTTTTTTCTGGGTCAAAGAGTATGCACAATTTAGTGACTTTTTGAGGAAGTTTCAAATTACTTTCCAAAATAGCAATACTACATTAATTCACAGCTCCATCAACAATGAATTAAGGTACCTGTTTTTTTTAATTTTTTATTAATTTATTTTGACTTATCAACAATCACTTCCATAAGCTTTTGAGTTTTAAATTTTTCTCCCCTTCCTTCCCTAAGATGGCACACAATCTGATATAGGCTATACATATACATTCCTATTAAACATGTTTTCACATTAGAGATGTTGTAAGGAAGAATTAGAACCAATAGGAGGAACCACAAGAAAGAGAAAACAATATAAAATAGAAGAAAAAAATAGCAAATAGTATGCTTCGATCTGCATTCAAATTCCATAGTTCTTTCTTTGGATGTGGATAGCATTTTCCATCATGAGACGTTTAAATATCTTAGATCCTTGCATTGCTGACAAGGACTAAGTCTATGAATATTAGTCATCACACAGTGTGGCTGTTACTGTGCACAATGTTCTCCTGGTGCTGCTCACTTCACTCAGCATCAGTCCATGCAAATCTTTCCAGGTTTTTCTGAGTCCACCTACTCATCATTTCTTATAGCACAATAGTATTTCATCACATTCATATACCACAACTTGTTCAGCCATTACCCAATTGATGGGCATCCTCTCAATTTCCAATTCTTTGCCACCACAAAAAGAGCTGCTATAAATATTATTTGTACTTGTGGATTAGGATACCTGTTTCTCCTCAGTCCCTCCAC
Organism: Vombatus ursinus; assembly: GCF_900497805.2. Lineage (NCBI taxonomy): Eukaryota > Metazoa > Chordata > Mammalia > Diprotodontia > Vombatidae > Vombatus > Vombatus ursinus. The sequence goes on along the minus strand of NW_020954559.1, from coordinate 24,392,183 downwards.
CATTTATCATTTTCCTTCTTTTTCAGTCAATTTTGACAATCTAATGAGTGTGAGGTTGCTCACCTCAGAGTTGCTTTAACTGCATTTTTCTAATTATTAATGTTTTGGAGCATTTTTTATTATGGCTATTGATAGTTTGAATTTCTTCCTTATAAAACTGCCTCTATTTTATACTACATTGTATGACCAGTTATCAATTGTTGAGCCTGTTTCATGTTGTTGTATAGGACTAAGAAAATGATCAGTAGTGCCACTTAATAGTGAAATATAGTTGAGGAAACTAAGATTCAAAGGGGTTGATTGACTAAGCCTGAAGTCATACAGATATTAGGTAGTAGAGCAGGACTTTAAACTGTGGTATTTTGGTATCAATTCCAGGGCTTGAGGATTTGGATTTTCTTCTCATTTTGTTCATTTCATTTATTGTTTTCTATTTATTTTGCATATGTTTTTAAATTTCTTTTTCTTTTGGCTAGGCAGTGGGGTTAAGTGACTTGCCCGGAGTCACACAGTTAGTACCTTGCGTAGGGTTTTGATTGGGGAAAAATAATTTTTTTATAAAAAAGAAACTAGAGTAATTAATGAAGAAAAGATTGTTCAGTACAAGGGAATGGTTAACAGAATCAAATGTAGTTGAGACCTCAAAGATGACAACTGGAAAAAAAGTATTGTTTTTAATGATTAACATGTCATCAGTGACATTAGCAGTTTCAGTAGATTAGCAATAGTGGAAATCAGACTGCAAAAAATTCATGAAAGAGTGGGTGGAGAGGAAGTGAAGACATCAAAAGTAGATAATTTTTTCAAGAAGTTTAGTAGTGAAGAGGAAGGAGATTGCTTTGGTTAGAAAGTCAAGAGAAGGGTTTTGTGGGAGGTAGGTAGGGAGGACTTGGAGGTTTTGATCATGTTTCTAGGCATATGAGAAGAAGCCAGTAGAGAAATTAAATTGGAAATGCATAAGAGATAAAAGATGTCTGCTCAAGTTAGAAAGAAGAGATCAGGATCAAGGGTCCAGTCAGAATGATTAGCCTTAGTGAAATATAGAGATGTTTGACCAGACAGAAAGAAGAGAGAATAGATAATGACATAGAAAACTTCTGAGAAATGAGGGAAGGGAGCTGAGGGAACTTATGTTGGATAACCTCAATTCTCTCAATGAAAGGGAAGATTAAATCATTTGCTGTAAGTATGGGGGTTGTGGTGTGGTTGTGGGTTTAAAAAGTGAGGAAAAGGTTTGAAACTGTTGCTGTGGGGAATTACAAAGGGATCCAATATAACTGTGGAAAAGAATGGTCACATAATAACCAGAAGTCAGCAGAGAGTGCATACTATGAATTTACAGCGAGTGAAATCAGTTGATTTTATAACTCTTTCTAGTGATGCTCTGAAGACTTTAAGTAGAAGAAGATTAGCCATCAGGTAACTCCAGCTGATGGGAACTAGGTTGCTGAAGGGTCTCAAAAGGATTTTATATGTGTCCTAGTCTAAGAAACCAGGCATGTTTAGCCTGGAAAAGAGAAGACTTAGGGAAATACTGATAGCCATGTTCAAGTATTTAAAGAGCTCTTACAAGGAAGAGGAATAGACTTCTCCTTCATAGTTTCAGAGGCCAAAATTAGAAACAATGGCTGGAAATTTCAATATAGGTTTGACGTAAGGAAAAAACCACCTAACTTTAGAGTTATCTAAAAAGAGAATAAACTTCATCAGAAATTCATAGGATCATAAATTTAGAGAAGGAAAATACATAAAGTCCACATAATTTGACTTAATTTTTTTATTATAAACTTAGCAAACATAACAAACATGAACATTTCAATATGCAGAGAACAAAAGACTATATATGAAATTGCGGACTTCTTTTATATAGACGTAGCTGTTTTTTTAAAGTATATATTAAATTTAACATGGTAATGATGACTGTGCTGCTTTGTGTTCCTTATTGAACTACCTTCTACTTTTTTTTTTTTAAGATTCACTGCCATTCTTTTCTTCTTTTGTGGTGCATCTCTCTTCATTGCTCCACTGTCCATTGAAAATAGAAGTCCTCTCTAGATTGTACATATGATCATAGTCAGGCAAAACAAATCAATACCTAACAAGCTGGAAAATATGACTTATTCTGCATTTCTAGTCCATCACCTCTCTGTCAACAGGAGACAGGCATGTTCATCATCAATATTTTGATTGGTCGCTGCATTGATTAGAATTCTGATATCTTTAAAAGCTAATTTCCTTTATTATACTACTATGGTCATTGTGTAAGTTATTTTCTCAATTCTAATCAATTTTGTAGTCGTTGTTTAGCCATGTCCAACTGTATATGACCCTATGGACTCTTGGCAAAGAATGCTGGGGTGGTTTGCCATTTCCTTGTCCAGTGTGTCTCTCTTTTACAGGTGAGGAATTGGGACAAATAGGGATTAAGTGACTTGCCCAGGGACACACAGCTGGTAAATGTCTGAGTCTGGATCTCTAAACTCAGATCTTTCTGACTCCAGGTCTAGTGCCTTATCTATTGTACCACCTAGCTGCCAATTTACACTGCTTCAATTCATATGAGTCTTCCCAAATTTCTCTGAAGCTGCCATATTTGTCACTTTTTATAGGGCAATAGCATTCCATCCTACCCATGTTGTTTCTACTTCTGCATAATTATACCTATTTTTTATGGATGTTTTTTTACCATGTTTCTTTCACCTTTTGGGGGTGGGGTGGGTGGGAAAATTTCTAGCACTAGGGTCAAAGGGTATGCACAGTGTAGTTATTCTTTAGGCATAGTTGAAAAATGTCTTTCCAGATTTTTTGGACCAATTCATAGCTCCACCAACAATGCATTAGAGAGTCTGTCCTTCCATAGGCCCTCTAATAATTGTAATTTTCTTCTTTTCTACATATTTGTCAAGATTATTAGTTTGAAATTGAAGCTTGGAGTTGTTTTAATTTGAAGTTCTCACGTTAGTGATTTAGAGAATTTTTGTATTAAACATATTTTCAAATTAGTTATGTTGTAAAGAAGAATTAGAATGAATAGTAGGGACCACAAGAAATAAGAAACAAAACATACACTCACAAACACACAAAAGAGAGAAAGAGAGAGAGCAAATAGTTTGCTCAAACTGTATTCAGACTCCATAGTTCTTTCTCTGGAGGTGGATAGCATTTTCCATCATGAGACTTTTGGAGTTGTCTTAGATCCTTGCACTGCTGAGAATAGCCAAGTCTATCAAAGTCAGTCATCACACAACGTAGCTGTTACTGTGCATAATGTTCTCTTGGTTTTGCTCATTTCACTCAGCATCAGTTCTTATATGTCTTTCCAGGTTTTTCTGAAGTCTGCCCACTCATCATTTCTTATAACACAACAGTATTCCATTACATTCACATACCACAACTTGTTCAGTCATTCCCCAAATGATGGGCATCCCTCAGTTTCCAATTCTTTGCCATCACAAAAAGAGCTGCTATAAATATTTTTGTACATATGGGTCTTTTTCCCATTTTTTATGATCTCTTTGGGATACAGCCCTAGAAGTGGTATTGCTGGGTCAAAGGGGTATGCACATTTTTATAGCCTTTTGGGCATAGTTCCAAATTGCTCTCCAGAATGGTTGGATCAGTTCATAACTCCACCAACAATACATCAGTGTTCCAACTTTTCCACGTCTTCTCCAACATTTATCATTTTCCTGCTTTGTCATGTTAGCCAATCTGATAAGAGTTGTTTTGATATGCATTTCTCTAATCAATAGTGACTTAGAGCATTTTTTCATATGATTATAGATAGCTTTAATTTCTCCATCTGAAAACTGCCTATTTATATCCTTGGACCATTTATCAATTGGGGAATGACTTGTATTCTTATAAATTTGATTCAGTTTTCTATATATTTTAGATATGGCTGTAAACATATCTTTATGTTTTCACAGACACTGGTTGTAAAATTTCTTTCTGCCAGATAGTTTTGATAAGCATTGCTTTATATTATAGTTTGGGATCTGGTACTATTTATTCCTATTTTTATTCCTATTTTTAAAATTATTTACTTGAGATTTTTGACCTTGTAGTTCTCCTAATAAGTTTTGCTACTTTTTCTCAGTTTTACAAAGTAACCTTTAAGTAATATGATTGATATGGTCCTAAACCATAAGTCAATTTGAAAGTATTGACAGCTTTATTATGGTAGCATAGTCCAATCATGAATGGTTAATATCTGTCCAATTAAAGATTTCATTTCTATAAGTGTTTTGTAGTTGTGTTCATATAAGTTCTGAGTATGTCTTGGTAGGTATCCTCCCAAAACTAGCCAAGATAAGAAATGAAGCAGATCAAAGATCTCATGCTAATTAGTAGTGAGATTAGCCCCATGAGTAGTCATCCTCCAACTTGGATGAAATGGGCAGATTCAGTCTTAAAAAAAAAAAAAAGACTTATTTTCTAAGTTATCTTCCAACTATGGGATTCTGTGAGTCTATGATCCTTTGATTTCTGGCCTCCCTACATCAAAAGGATTGTAGTGGTAGTACAAGTGTATTTTGAGAGAATTAGTCATGAGGAAAGAGTGATGAGTGGTTGAGGGAAGGGGAAACATACAAATTTTTTTCTCAAAGGCCTTAATTTGAAATTGGTACCTATGGGCTTGAAAGAAAGGGTATAGGCCTTAAGGAATGGTGAATGTAAGAGCCTGCAAGACCCCATATTCAATTAAAAGAAAAAAAACATTTATTAAACCCATACTATGTACCCTTGTACACTAGGCTAGGCACTGAGGATCCAAAGGCGACAATAAAAATGGTGTAAGGAGATTAAATACCTCCTTCACCCCATTCCCCTATATCTCCCCAACCTGGTAGGACCAGAAAGAGAAAGATTTCTTCCTAATTCCAAGTACAAAAGTGAGGTCTTATAAAGTGAAAACCCTGGTTATGGAATCTCTTGTAACTTTTCCCAGGTTTGATGTGGACTGTTTAGGATCAATCAATAAGCAAACATTTATTAAACACCTTCTATATGGCAGGCATTGTGCTAAATGCTGGGGAAACAAAGATTAAAGGCAAAAGAGTCTTGGCTCTCAAAGAACTCCCAGTATAATGGGGGAGACAACATACTACCATCTTTATACAAGTAGGATATATACTGTACAGGGTAAATTCGGAATCGTCTCAAAGGGAAGGCTATAAGGAGGAATGACAAAGGTTTCTTGCAGAAGGTGCAGCTTTAGCTGAGACTTGAAGGAAGCCAGGACAGCCAAAGAGGCTAAAGTGAGGAAGAGGAGCATTCCAGGCATTGGGGACAGCCAGTGAAAATAAAAGGAATCAGGGGATGGAGCACCTTGTGGGAGGAACAGCAAGGTGTTCTTTCAAGTCTTCATGGCCTTCATTCCATTAGTCCTTAACCTTTCCAAGGAAAATGATTTTGTTCTCTCTTCCATCTCTCTGTCATCTAAATTCAGAGGATCAGATGAGATCCAAAGATGACAATTGAAAATGATCTGAGGAGCTTAAATAGTTTCAACTCTGCATCTGCTGTGTATCTCTATCACATTCCTTCTATGGTTCACATTCAAGAAAATGTTTCAAGATTAATCTCTCCTTTGCAAAGGTATTGAAGTACTTTTTAAAAAGAAGTTTTTTTTTTTTCCCCTGGGAGTGGGGTGGGGGTGGACTTAGTGAAGGGGAGTTGTGGTATACAGATTAGTTTCCAGGTCCTGTCTCTTCCCATCAGTATATCACTAATGCTTGAATGATTAAATGGGTCTAGTCATTCACAGAGCCCTCTCTGAGTGTTCTCCTCTGGGCTGACTTTACAAAACATTACTTAGCAATTTCTCAAGTCTTTCACATTTCCACATTTTTGTATTGTCATCAGAATTGTAATCTTCATGTACTTCTATTATCAGATCTCGGCATTTCAACACCAATAACATTGCAAATACTTTTAAACCAATTTGACATTCATCTTTTCAAGTTTGCTGTGTGATTAAGAAAGTCAACAAAATTAGTAATGTTATCTTAAGCAATAAATATGTCAAGTTATACCACAATAGCATAGTAAGGAAGACTGTATTAATTAATGCAGGACACATAATGAGAAAATATGCAACTTTATGTCAGTGCAATAAAAATAAATTCAAGATCATGAAAAACAACATCAATAACATTTTCATGTACCAACCAATATATAGCAATTAACATGCAGTAAATTAAAACACTTGCTCAAGTGCTCAATGTCATGCTTCATCAATTTAACTTATCAATTAATAACATCAATCAATCAATAAACATGTTATTAAATACCTACTAAGTGTTAGGCACTATGTTAGATGCTGGGGACACAAAGACAAAAGTGATAATATTTCACATAACAATATTTTCATAGTAGTGGATAGTTTGTAGGAATAATGCATTTTTGTTTGAGGCTTGGGGATGATACCCAACAAAAATGGAAAATGAAACTACCAACAAAATAGGATCTTCCTGGAATAAACATATATAAAATACAGCGCATAGAAAATGTAACACATCTGCATATCAAAAAAGGAAAATAAAAACAATTGGAAAATGCATGCCAAAGGAGATGATGGCTTATGGTAGGAAAAAAATTCCCAATTGGCATGGTGAATATTCCATTGGATGCAAAAGAAATAGTCAATCTTTAACAAAACACAAACTAAAACAGAATTTTAAAGGTCAAAATGGAAAAATAATCAATGAAAAAACACAAAGAGACTTTAAATTAAACAACTGAAGTATAATATGTTAAATGAATGAGACAAAATTATTTCAGCAACAAAACCCAACTATGGTCTGGCTCAAACTATAAATTGTTATTAGTAACAATAAGAACAAGAGAAGATTGAACTTACTTTTCAAGAAGTAATAAAACAAACAAACATAGTTCTAGTAATGGGGACAGGGAAAAATGGAAGGGAAAAAAACCACATAAACCTTCAAAAATTAATTGCCAAGAATTTCCAAGGCATAGTACTAGGGATGTTCCTACAGGTAAGCACAGATTTCCCTTCTTTGAGATTATCCTAGTTTAGCCTCAAAGGCTTTCCTTCTCCTAGGTCTAGAGGATCTGTACATCTATGTCATTAATCTCTCTTCCTGACAGTTTATAGAAATTTAACCTTTCTTAGAGGAATGATTTCAATGTGTTTCCTGGGCGTTTATGACTTCCTAATGGGATAACTTTCTGCTCCTCCTCCTCCCCTATGTCTTAGCCTTGTTGAAAATGTCCCTTTGAAAAAAATCTGTGATTTCCATTGCCAAGATGGCAGTGATGAAGGAACTCTCTGAAGCCCTCCCAAACTACTCTCCAAACAACTAGAAAACCACCTCAGAATTGATCCAGGAGCAGGGAAGCAGCTTACCAGCCCAGCAGGAAAGGTCTGTCTTTCTGGGATGGGAGAAGAGCCAGGCCCAAGAGCAGCAGTAAGCCTCATACAGGTGGCATGCAGCAAGGCTCCAAACCTGGGGCAATCCACCAGTAAGGCACCCCTCTTCTGCAAGGAAGCTGCCCTGGAGGCAGATGAGCAGTCTGTGCAGTGCAGCAAAGCCCCACTCCCAGCACAAGCCACCAGAGAGAACTTGACCCCATTGCTGACCAGTAGTCCCTACCCTTAGGCTGCCCAACAGCAAGACCTACACCCTGGGGCCTACCAGCAGAGAGACCCTGTTTCCATAGCAACCAAGCTGCAGGACCCCACCCCTGTGGAAGACCAGTAAGAAGAGGGCCACCACGAGAAAGACTCTGTTATGATAGCAACCCAGCACCAAGGCCCCATTCCAGGATCAGGGCAACAGCTAAGCCTCACACCCAGGGGAGACCAACAGGGAACCCTCCTCTCCCCCTGTGAAAGCCAGCAGCCAGATTAAGGAATGGTGAATTTAAGAGCCTGCAAGACCCCATATTCAATTAAAAGGAAAAAAAAACATTCATTAAACCCATGCTATGTACCCTTGTACACTAGGCTAGGCACTGAGGATCCAAAGGTGACAATAAAAATGGTGTAAGTTTTGCAGTTTGTTGAATGCATTTCCCCATGACTTTAGCCAGAGAATGGGTATCTTCTGAGGAAGATGTCAAAACTGCAACTTTCCTCTCTCCCCAAGGCTGCTGCTGGTGGGTCGGTGAGGCGGTGAGCCAGATGTGCTGAAGCTGGGTGAAACTGTCAGGCTTTCTGTGTTGGCCCAGGGCCCAAGGCCATGGCCTGTGGGGCCCAGGCTATAGCTGCTTAAGCCCTGAAGCCCAGTGAAAGCCAGCAGCCAGACCCAGAACCCCAGCACAAAAAGCTTGGGACAGTGCAGGACCAGAGCCCAACTCTCACATAGAAACCCCAAGTCACAAAAAAGGCAGAAAAACTGAGCAAAAACAAACAAACAAACAAACAAAAACAAAACAGAGCTTGATTACAAAAAGTTACTGTGGTGATAGGGAGGAACAAAGCATAAACTTAGAATAGGACAACAGTGTCAAAATGGCTACACATGAAGCCTCAACGAAAAATGTAATTTGACCTCAGGCCCATAAAGAATTCTTAGAAGAGCTTAAAAATGATTTTAAAAAGCAAATTAGAGAAGAGAAGAAAAATTGGGAAAAGGAATGAGAGTAATGCAAGAGAATCATGAAAAAAGAGTCAATAGCGTGGGGAAAGATATACAAAAACTTACGAAAGAAAATAACTCCCTAAAAAATAGAATTGGAAAAAAAATGTAAAAAAATAGAATTGGCCAAATGGAAAAGAAAGTACAAAATAAAACAAAATCAAAAATAAAAATAAAGTAGAAGAAACTGTGAAATTTCTCATTGGAAAAACAAGTGATTTTGAAAATAGGTGCAGGATAAATAATATAAAAATGAGTAGACTACCTAAAAGGCATGAGTAAAAAATAAAAACCTGGACAACATTTTTCAAGAAGTTATCATAGAAAACTGCCCTGATATATTACAACCAGAGGGCAAAATAGAAATTGAAAGAATCTGCTGATCATCACCTGAAAGAGATCCCAAGATGAAAACTCCCAGGAAGATCATAGCCAAATTCCAGAGCTAACAGATCAAGAAGAAAGTATTGCAAGCAATAAAAAAGAAACAATTCAAATATCACGGAGCTACAGTCAGGATTACACAGGATTTGGCAACTTCCATATTAAAGAACTGGAGGGCTTGAAATATAATATACTGGAAGGGAAAGGAGTTAGAATAACAACCAAGAATGACTTACCCAGCAAAATTGAATATAATCTTTCAGCAAAAAAAAAAATGAACATTTAACAAAATAGAGAACTTTCAAGCACTTCTAATTAAAATAGCAGAGCTGAATAAAAAATTTGACCTACAAATACAAGACTCAAGGAAAGCATAAAAAGGTCAAAAAGAAACAAGAAAAAGAAAACATAAGAGAAAAGAAATTCAATAAAGTTAAACTGTTTATATTTCTATACAGCAAGATAATATTTGTAACTCACTCTTAACAACTGTATTAGTATAAAAGCAATTAAAAGGAGTATATGTAGACAGTGGGTGTGAACATAAGGTGGCATTGATGGGATGATAAAGGGGTGAGAAAGAAAATTGCACTGGGTTGGGGAGATTGAATAAGGTGGATTATCCTTCACAACAGAGGCATAAAAGAGCTATTATGATGGAAGAGAAGATGGGGGTTGGTGGGCAAAGCTTAAACATTACTCTCATCAAAATTGGATCAGAGGGAATAACATACACACTCAGTTGGATATAGAAATTAATCTTACCCTGTAAGGGAGTAAAAAGGGACAGGGATAATAGAAGAGGGGACTGATAAAAGGGAAGGTATATGGGGAAAAGTGGTGATCAGAAGTAAAACATTTATGAGGAGAGAAAGGGTGGGGGTTAAGGGGGAATAAACAAGTGAAAAATAGCATGGAGGGAAATATAACTATATATAACTAGTTATCATAACTATAAATGTGAATGGGATGAACTCACCCACAAAATGAAAGCAGATGGCAGAATGGATTAAAAAACAGAATCTTACAATATGTTGTTTCCAAAAAACACATTTGAAGCAGAGAGATACATGCAGGGCAAAGGTAAGGGGCTTGAGCAGGAATTATGCTTCAGCTGAAGCAAAGAAAGCAGGAATAGCAATCATGATCTCAGGCAAAGTAAAGGCAAAAATAGATCTAATTAAAAGATATAAAGAATGAAACTGTATCTTGCTGAGAGATACCATAGACAATGAAGTCATATCAATAGTAAACATAAATGCACCAAATGGTATTATAGCATCTAAGTTTTTGAAGCAGAAGTTGAATGAGTTCCAGGAGGAAATAGTTAATAAAACTATACTAGTGGGAGACCTCCACTTCCTCTTCTCAGAATTAGATAAATCTAACCAAAAAATAAAAAAGAAAGAAGTTAAAGAGGTGAATAAAATCTTGGAAATTTTAGATATGATAGATCTCTGGAGAAAATCGAATGGGGATAGAAAGGAATATACCTTTTTCTCAGCAGTGCATGGCACCTACACAAAAGTTGACCATGTATTAGGACATGAAAACCTCACAACCAAATGCAGAGAAGCAGAAATAGTAAATTCATCTTTTTCAAATCATAATGCAATAAAAAATACATTCAATGGACAATGGAAAGAGAGATTAAAAATTATTGGAAGTTAAATAATCTAATCCTTAAAAAAATGGGTCAAAGAACAAATCATAGAAACAATTGTTAATTTCATTACAGCAAACAATGAGACAACATACTAAAAGTTATGTGATGCAACCATAGTGTTCCTTGGGGGAAAATTTGTGTTTCTAATTGCTTACATTAACAAAATAGAGAAAAAGTAGACCAATGAATTGGATGTGCAACTAAAAAAAAAAACCTAGAAAAACAAGCAAATTAAAAATCCCCAATTAAACACCAAATTGGAAATCCTGAAAATTGAAGGAGAGATGAATGAGATTAATACAATTGAAAGTAAGAAAACCATTGAACTAATTAATAAATCAAGTGGGAAGCTGGGTTTATGGGGGGGAAATAAAATAGATAAACCATTGGTTAATTTGATTTAAAAAAAGGAAAGAAGAAAACCAAATTACTAGTATCAAAAACATAAAGGGTGAACTCACCACCAGTGAAGAGGAAATTAAGACAATTGTTAGGAGATATTTTGCTCACTTATATGCTAATAAAATTGACAATCTAAATGAAATGGATGAATATCTACAAAAATATAAATTACCCAGATTAACTGAAGAAGAAAAAATACTTACATAACTCAGTCTTAGAAAAAGAAATTGGAAAAGCCATCAGTGAATTTCCTAAGAAAAAATCCCCAGGACCAGACAGTTTCACAAGCAAATTCTACCAAACATTTAAAGAACAATTAATCCCAATACTATATAAACTATTTAGAAAAATTAGTGAAGAAGTAGTTCTACCAAATTCCTTTTATGACACAAATATGGTGCTGAAAGAAAAGAAAATTAAAGACCCATTTCCTTAATGAATATTGCTGAAAATTTTTTAAATAAAATACTAGGAAAAAAATTATGGTAATATATCACAAGGATCACATACAGTGACTGGGTGGGATTTACACCAGGAATGCAGGACTGGTTCAACACTAGGAAAACTACCAGAATAATTGACCATATCAATAACAAAACCAACAGAAATCATATGATTATCAGAATAGATGAAGAAAAGGCCTTTGAAAAATACAGCACCCATTCCTTTAAAAACACTAGAGAGCATAGGAATAAATGGAGCTTACCTTAATATGATAAGTAATACTTATGTAAAATCATTAGCAAGCATTATCTGTAATGAAGATAAGCCAGGAGCCTTCCCAAAACAATCAAGCATGAAGAAAGGATGTCCATTATCATCTTTATTATTTAATATTGTACTAGAAATGTTAGCTATAGCAGTAAGAGAAGAAAAAGAAATTAAAGGATTTGCAATAGTCAATGAGAAAACAAAGCTATCACTCTTTACCAATGATATGATATCATACTGAGAAAACCCTAGAGAATTAACTAAAAAGCTACTTGAAATTATTAAAAACTTTAACAAAGTTGCAGGATAGAAAATAAACCCACATAAATCATTAGCATTTCTATATATTACCAACAAAGTCCAACAGCAAGAGATAGAAAGAGAAATTCCATTTAAAGTAATTGTAGATAATATAAACTACTTGGGAGTCTACCTTTCAAGACAAGCCCAGGAACTATATGAGCACAACTATAAAACACTTTTCACACAAATAAAGTCAGATCTAAACAACTGGAAAACCAGTAATTGCTCATGGGAAGGCTGAGCCAATATAATAAAAATGACAATTCTACCTAAATTAATCTATTTATTCAGTGCCATACCAATCAAACTATCAAAGAATTATTTTATAGAGCTTGGAAAAATAACACAATTCATCCGGAAGAACAAAAACTCAAGGATATCAAGGTAATCAATGGGGGAAAAAAGCAAAAGAAGGTAGTTTAGCTGCACCAGATCTCAAACTGTATCATAAAGCAGTAATTATCAAAACAATCTGGTGCTGATGAAGAAATAGAATGGTGAATCAGTGGAATAGATTAGTTACAAATTACATTATAGTAAATGACCATAGTAATCTAGTTGCCTTGTTGATAATAGCAATAATTATCATTATCATTGATTATTATAACCCTGATTGAATGCCACCATTTATACTCTCCCTTCTCATTCCCAGGCAACCTAGCACTGCTAGAGGAAGTCATGAAAAAATGCCAATTTGCCCACTAAAAATTCATGATACTTAAATAGGGTACTCATTTCTCCTATAATAATCAATATTATTAAATAATTAATTGAGTAATTAATATTAACTCATGCATGATATAAATAATGTTATATAATATTACTATATAATGTAATTATAATGAAATAATAGTAAAATATTTAATTATTTAATATTAAATAATTTTGATTATCATTATAATGATTATATGTGTGTGAGGAACAAACAGTATGGCTACAGTGGGAAGGAGAAGCATTTCCCTCTTTATCATACTCAAAGAGTCATAGCATGAAAAGCTGATTCTGTTTTGATTTAGAATCAAAATTTGAGAGTTGTAGCCCAACCTCTGAACTTAACAGAAAAGGCCAATGAGATCCAGAGAGGGTAAGCAACTCACTGAGGTTAACCTAACTAGTTAGTGTCAAAGCCAGGAATTGAATTTCAACAGGCCAATGTTTCCTTTTTGTTTGGTTTTGTTTTATTGTATCAATTCAACTGGTCAGTGTTTCCTGCCTCATGACTTAAGTTGATCATAAGGGTAGGAAACTGATGGTCAGCTGAAATCTAGCACATTTGACAGTTAGGAACAAATTTTGACCAAACTGAGATAAGAAGACTTTCATATGTATATCTAACTGAGCATATGTCCTTGAGCATTTACTTTAATGGAAGTTTTCTGACATTTTCTCTAAGTAGTAGATGATAGAAAGCTAAAAGTCAAAATGCAGAGTCCTAGTCATGGTAAGGAATATTCACCTGGTGAAACAAACCAGAGAAAAAGATTTGTATTTCAGTAGGTCATCGTTAAATAATTTGTAAGTGTAAGACAAGAAAAACCTGGCTTAATTGGGATAGAGTAAATTAGATCCACTCTGAAGAATGAGTCAGCAAGAGTGGAAAAGAAAAGACTGGATGGATCACTCCCAGTTTTCTCAGGAGAAAATTAGAATTGAAAGAAGTACAATATTAGAAAGCCTTGCCTTAGCACTGATAAGCTTAGCAGGTTCAAACTGTCATGTTAATTGTTAATCAATAACTAATCAGTTCTATTCTGATAACAACCCCAATGATTAGGCTGAAATTTGAGAACTTGAATGATTTTTAATTCCTCTTTCAAAAGAGGTATTAGAGGATTGTAAATACCTTGGGCTGTTTGAAATCTCAGTTGCATTCATAAGATGCTAAGCACAATGCCTGGCAGATAGAAAGGGCTTAATAAGGGATTGTTTATCATCCTCTTCCTAATAGAGGGGTTAACATAACTGAACCATATTTAAAGCTTCTGTTTATGGGAAAAAAAACCCTGATACACAATTATTTTAAAGTTAATCTTAAGACTTTTAATATTTAGCATAACATCCTGTTGGATGAAATGGATTTGTTTATCCTGAGGAATAAATAAATTAATCTGTTGGAATTTTGCTACTGTTGGACTTTGGAAATGAAGCTATGTTAACTGATGAAATTAACTGCTCCAAGAAAATTTTGTTTATTCTATAAATTGTTGTTATTCTGTCAGAGAAAAAAAAATTTTCCTAGAGTGGATGTGAAGCTGATGCTTTAAAATACAGGAGTTAAAGGACTGTTTTGACTAATATTCTTGATGTTTTTACACTGATTCAAACAAGCATTTTTATAAGTATATTGAGTAAATCAGATACCACACTGAATTTCTTGAGTTTATATGAATGATTTCATTAGAAAGACTTTAAAAATTTCAGAGAACTTGGGTTTCTTCCTCTAATAACTTCGTTTGCTCAAAGACTGGCTAACATTTATTAATACTCAACAATAGGTATTAATCCAACAAAATTCAATTCAATTAGAATTTGATCAGTGCTACTACATGCTTGCTCTAGGACAGTGTTGAGATAAAGATAACACAATGAAATAAAGATAAAAATGAGCTCATTCCCACCTTCTAGGAACTTATATTTTATGGGGGAAGGGATGTGATATGTACACAAGTATATGAATATACTTAATATGAAGACTTTTTTTTTGGTTGTTGTGGTTTACACCTATGATTTCATTATTGTGGGGAGTTCTCTCACAGGCAAATGTTGTGCAACTTATAGTCCTATAGAGTTGTCTAGAACACTGAGAGATTAAGGGATTCACATATGGTTCTACAATTAGAATAAGTCACAGGTGAGACTCAAATCTAGATCTTCCTGATTCTAAGGCCAGCCTCTACTATCCCAGATTGCCTTTTATAATACAAATTAATTTCTACAAAGTGAGATTATTAACTGAGGGTATCAGGAAAGGCCTTGTTTAAGAAAGTAGCACTTGAGCTGTGTTTTGAAGGAAGCTAAAAATTCTAAGAGGTAGAGGTAAGGAAGGAGTATATTCCTGACATGGGGAATTTCATATACAAAGGCAGGATTCTGCAGAAATGGGAGATGGAATGTCACATATAGGGACTAGCAAGTGGGTCAGTTTGATTGGAATAGAGCATATGTGAAGCAGAGGAAGATGAAATAAAACTGGATAAGCAACAGGTTATGAAGGACTTTAAATTCGAGGCAGAGGATTTAATATTTTTATCCTAGGGGAACCACTGAGGTTTTTTTTTTTTTGAGTATGTGTATCTGTGGGGAGGGAGATGGAGAGTTGACACGGACACAACAATGTTTTTGGAATGCCAGTTTGATATCAGGATTAGAAAATGATGGGAAGCAGGGACACCAATTAGGAGGCTATTCTAAAAGTCCAGGTAAGAGGTTAGGAGCACCTGGTTGTGAGTGAGTGAAAATTAGGGCTCAGGCAAAATCAATAGAGATGCCAGCTTTTCAAAGATGAGGACCTTGAAACTGAATTACAAGCACAAAATTATTTTCATTACATCATTGCCATTTGTGATCTTTGGGTAGCAATCTGTGTTGGGTTAAATTATTCTGATTTTTGAGCTAAGGAAAGAGAAACACCGTTGAATTTACCTGTTTTTAGTTCCCTCTTTATGGTGTTTATGGGGGCGAGGTTGCAATCTGGTGTCGGAGAAAGGGAAGTTACTTAGCTAAGTGGTTAGCTAGGAATGTGGTTGGAACCACCAAAAACCTGATTCCTGATTGACTATGAGCCAGCATTGTAGAATAGATATGTGAGTTTTATCCCAAATGCACTAGTGAGGAGATCTCTAAACTGACTTGATATTTTGGGAAGTATTGTTCAGACTTCAAGAATTTGAACAGGTTACTCCTGGCCTGGAGAATTTTAAAATTGCTCAAGATTGCTCTGTGATAGTTTCTTTTATGTGAATTTTGAGTTAAGCTACCCTAGCATCTGATTTCTGAATTAGTATCTTCTCTTTTCCCTTGCAAAAATCAATCTAATAATCAGTAAGCATTGATTAAGCACTTACTATGTGCTAAGCACTAGCTACAAATACAAAAAGTGAAACAATTTTTCCTCTCAAGCAACTTATAGTTCTCTATTGTTCTCTAGTGGAGAAGACAATACATATCTATATCTACATGTGTGTATAGCTATAGATATATAGATATATACAGATATGTAGTTAGGGAAAGTGGGCCAGGAAGATCAGGAAAGGCTTTATATAGAAGGTGTTTGAGCTGTGCAGTGTGTAGAGACAAGAAGGGAAAGGAAGTAGGGCAGGAGATAGGCACCAAGATGGAGAGGTAATGGCAGGATAGACAATAGGAGATTAAGTAAACTTCTGGCCACAGGGACAAGGAAGGTCAGGAGTTATAGTCTTTCAAGTTGAGAGTTCAATAATGCACAAAGACAAGTTTAGCAGGTAGAGAAAGATCAAAGCCTTGAATCAGAAGGAAGGCAAATGTGGCACTCTCCTGGTAAACCAAGATATTGGCATAGGACATGGGTCTGGATTCTTTCTGACCGCAATGCACAAACTTTCTTCTTAGAAAAAAAGTATTTCTCAGAACTGTGGTTTGTGGGCCCTGAGGTATTGTTGAATAAAAAGCTCAAATATTTTGGGGGGTAGTTATTTTGTCTAGTTAGAGAATTCAGGGAGAGTTGTTTGATGTCAATTTCTCTCAATCAAACAAAGTTTGTCTTCTGTGCCCAGTTAACTCTCCTATTATTATTTTTCCTTTATTTTTTGGTGCTCTGTCCCCCAAGTTCCTAGAGTCTCTATGCTAACATCTGGTTGTAGATGGCTTGCTCTCCCAAACATCAAGACTTTTTTCTTCCTTCTACTTCCAAATTGATGATATATGTTCACGACTATTTGCTATGTTTGCTCATTGTGGAATTGGAATTTGATGGGGAGTCAAACTTTGAATGTATAGCTTGGGGCATTAATTAGACATATTTCTCAATGCTAGCAATCAACCTTTATTAATCAAATGCAAGCTAACATTAGTTTATATTTTCTATTAGCAATACAAACATTAATGGCAGTTAATGGAAGAAATCACCAAACATCTCCTAGGGCTTCCCAGTAAGTGTGTCTTTTATTTGTACTCAATAACACCAGAGGCCATGTGTCTCCCTATCCTGAAACCTGACCTCAGATCCAGTTTCCTTTTTGTCCTTTGGGTGTTTTAAACCTAAAACATTTTCTACTGCTGGTTGAGAAATAGATATTGTGACTGAAATCCAAATTGTCCCTAAACATTTAACTAATAATTTTCCTTTCTGTACCTTTCCTGGGACAACTGCCCATCCTGTACTAGTTAATCTTTTAATAATTCTTTTGGTAAGTTCCTCTTCTTATTACTTATGTTATCTAACTAACATATTATCTATATAGTGCTGTTCAAGTTAGATGCCTGAGTCACTTTTATCTAGGTCCTGTCTTCATAGATTATGGCATAATACTGTGCAAGTAGCCTATCCCCCTGGCAATCTACAAAGTTTTACTGTGCCCCCTGCCATGTGAAGGCAAACTGTTTCTGTCTTTTTCTGCCCCTAGAACTGCAAAGAACATAGTATTAAATCAGTGACCAAAAAGCAAGGTCCATCATATTCTTTATTTCATCAATCTTTTCCAAAATACTTGGAAGGACTCTCTTGATAAATTTGGTCTTGACATGAAGCTTCTCCGATAATTGTCTCCTATAATTTTCCATTCACCACACTTGTTTTTTTTAACTGGCTAAACTAGAGAGTTACATGGACTTATTATATTCCTAATTACACCTTCTTGCTCTATGTCCTTCAAGATAGCAGTGATTTTCTTATCTCCTCCCTTGATTCCATACTGTGGAGTTCTACTTAAGGACTAAGCATTCTATAGTTGGTGAAATCACTCTATTCTATTACATAAAGCAAAGAAGAGAGTGATAGAGGGAGTCTAGATCCTAATTGTGTGCAAATTCCATAAAGTTTTCATTTTTTAACAATCCTAGGGAGTTGCTTCCTCCAAATCTCCTAGGATATTTCAGTATATATAAAAATATTTAACTATACTCATCATAATTTGGACATACAAATAAAATAGATTACATTTCAGTCACAAAATTAATCTCTAATTAATTTGAAATTCCATAAATTTCTGCAAATGGGGAAAGGATCTACTTCCCTTTTCTCTCTCTCTCTCTCTCTCTCTCTCTCTCTCTCTCTCTCTCTCTCTCTCTCTCCCTCTCTCCATTCTCAACTTAGCCAGAATTAGGAACAGAGATGAGACTTTATCTTTTGAAAGTTCTGAAGTTTTCAGCAGAAAAGTTCTCTTTTTACTCTATTTCTCTTGGCTGATCAGACCACAGGGGAAAAAAAAGAGTTAGTTGGATTTGCTGTGACACAGAAAATAGATGATACTGAAAACTCTCTATTACTTAAAACAAGCAAATACTGCTCGCTTTCTCTTTCTTTCATCCTTTCTCTCTTTTGCTCTTCTTCCTTTTTTCTTACCTCCTTCCCTTTTTATCCCTTCCTTCCTTCCTTCTTTCCATCTTTTTCTCTCCTTCCTCCCCTCCACCCAAAGCCTCAGCAAAAAAAAAAGATGTTTTACTTAGAGTTTTTATCATCCTATATCTGAAAGTGTTTTTACTGTCTTGTGTCTGAAAGCTAATTCACATATTGTATCCTAGGTCACATGTTAACTACCTTTACTGTTTTTTAAAATCTATTTTCTATTTCCATAGGTAGAGCATCCCCCATTTCTATGAAATCAGGTCTGCTTTCCTCTGAATTCAGGCTAAAGAATGGAGGTCTCTATTATGTTTCTTATGGTTCTGCCTATAGGCGTTAACCAAGATTTGATTGTTGATTGCTTACCTAAGGGTATGATGAAAGGAAACTGTCAATCAAAACTAGCATCATTAATAAATGTTTGCCAATTGTTCACTATGTTTGGGGGATACATGTTCTTATTAGTTGTTTACCAATTCTAGGGGTCTCATATGTCAACCCTAGCATATTGCCTTGGTACCTAGAGGGTGCTTAGCATATGTTTGTTGATTTGAACTGAATTGAATTGCAGCTTTAGAATGAAAATCTGCTTCAATTTTAATTTGCACTCATGTTTGAAATACTTTTCAATGGACCTGGATGCCAGCTTCCTTTCACAGTAAGAGAAGGAAGCTAGGGGAACCTATGGACATGGATCTTTCTTTCTTATCATAGAGGAATTATCTTAATTTGCCATTTTTTAGAAAGGTCAGGATACCTGGCTAACAAATCAGGGAAGGAAATACTGTGCTTTTTTTTTTTCTCCTCCTTTCTTAACATGCAATGAATTAGCAAGGTTAGCCTGAGACAGAGACTGGATCTATCATTTCCGTGGTTTAGTCCTTCCCAGGTGAGGAAATTACATTTACCAATGTGGGTTGAAACTTTCTCTACTACTTAAAATGTTAGAAAGTTGCCTAAGTACATTGTGAAGTTAAGTGATCTATCCAGGATCGCAGAAGTAGTATGTGTTACAGGTAGGATTTGAGCCCAGGTCTTCCTGACTTCAAAGTCCACTCTATGTTCATTGTACCACAATGCATGGTTGGTATTGGCCCCAAATCCTTCTGCTAGGGCTGTAGTCTCATTCTTATTATTTATTTAAAAATTATTTATTTTTTAAAAATTAGTTATTTGTTTTTAGTTTTCCCCATTCACTTTTATAAGATTTTGAGTTACAAATTTTCCCCCTCCCTCCCTTCCCCTCTCCCCAAGATGGAATGCAATCTGATAAAGGCAACACATGTGCAATCATTTTTAAATGTATTTCCACATCTAGTGTCATTCTTAACGAGGACCTGACTTTTTCCCTCTTTTTTTTAAAGGAACCCTTTAATGAACCCCAAATTTCAACCCTCAGCTTACCTCTCATAGAATTTTAAGTTCAGAAGTAGCCTTGAATTAAATTGTAAGCTGTGAAAACTTACTATTGGCATATCTCTAGCCATCCAGATAGAAATACTTCAAGTACCTAGTCCAGGGTCATCATCTGCTTTAGGATTGTTTATTAAATATTTATTAAATAGAAGATGCCTTTGTGCTCTGTGTGAAAGCACATGTAGTCAGATCATTCTGCAACTTGGCATATCAGATAGGGTTTTGATCTTAGAATCAAAAATACCTAGGTCTGAAACCTGCCTCTGGCATTTACTGGCTATGTGACCCTGGGCAAGTCATTTAATTTCTTCTTTCATCCTTCTTTTCCTAATCTGTAAAATTGAGATAAGAATAGCACTTTCCTCACTGAGTTATTATGAAGATCAAATGAGATGATGTAAGCAATTTTGCCTTATTGTTATTAATAAAAATCATTATTTAGAAAGTTTAGAAATTATTTATTCATCAGTGAGGGAGTCTGTAAAAGCTCTTCCTTTGGCTCATCTGTACATATTTCAAACTGTCCTGCTTTGGTTATTCTGTGAATTTATAGTTCTTTTGGATTCTATTGAGAGACAAGAATGATGCAAAGTCAAATAACACACTAGAAATGAGGCTTAAGTCAGTGAGTGAAGTGTAATGGGACATAGCCTTTCACCTTATCTCTATATTTTCATGTAAAGAGATTATAGGGCTCAGGGGAAATTGCAGTATCTAATGACATTTTTATAAACAGAAACAGGTTAAAATGAGTACCAAGGTCAGCCTTGAAGGTAACAGAAGTTACAAAAAAGACAGCATTTGGTCTCAGGGAAATCAAATGTGGATAAAAAGACAGGATGTTTGACCTAATTTAGCTTGGTCATAGAGGGTGGACAAGTAGGAGGTGTTTATGGACTATAGGTATGTTAATGGAAGATAAATATAAAATGGAAGCAAAGAGAATTCTCCATGCTGTTCTTTTTTAATTTATTTTTTTAAATAAGAAGATGTTATTGATGTAGCTGTTTTTTTGGATTGCTTAAATTTCAAATTAGGGGGCAAGTAGGTGGCATGGTAGATAGAGTACCAGGCTGGCAATCAGGAAAACCTGAGTTCAAATCTGACCTCAGAAACTTACTAGCTATGTGACTCTGTTCAGCCTAAAAAATAAACTAGATCAATAAAATTTTCTTATTTTAAAAAATTAGTTAAAAAAAAAACAAAAAAGAAATGACATTGAAAAGAACAAGGATAGGAAGGGCAGCCAGATTCAATTAAGGGCATGTAGAGGAGATTGGAACTAGAGGTGAAACAGTTGTCAGGGCATCAATGAATCAAAAGGTATCTGAAAGTGTTTGACATAATTGATGTGTGTGGGAAAACCCCAAAACCTAAAACCATTTGAATACAAAAAAAAAGGAGACCAAAGGAACATCAATGACTACCTAGTGCATACTTTTATATCTACAAATTGAGAATCATAAGCACACAGAGAGAACATGGTTGTAGTAGGTGCTTAATTAAATGTTTGTAGAACTGAATCAGTTTGACCGAGACATTTTAGCAGCTCTGGGTCATCAGAAGATCTTAGATTTACAGCTGGAGTAGTTTTTCTTTATTATCTAGTGTGACCTTCTCATTTTATAAATGAAGAAAGGGATTAGCCCAAAGTCAAGCAGGCAGAAAGAAAGAAAATGTAGGAGAAAGCATTTGAACACAGAACTTCCCATTCCAAATATCACAGGTGATTACCACTCTGTTCTGGGGAAACCCACTCAAATTAACCATACCAGATGGCTTGCAGGACTCCCTGAGGGGTGGGATAGCTAATCTGTTCACTCTTTGCATCCATCCCTAATTTGTAAAAACTGCCTTCTGTTCAAAACGATTTCAGTTCAATCTATTGAACTGTAAGCCTGACCTTGACTTCTTTGAATGAAACCATTCAATGGTTTCAATGAATCATTTAAGTGAATTTGGGGAGCTTCTACTATATGTCCAATTCTTTTGACTTTGGTTTGTAACAGAATTTAATATATGAAAGGGGATGTGTGCCTAAATAGCTATCTCATTTTCATTCCAGACAAAAGGAAAGATTCTGTAGCAGATTCGGTAGCCGCCAGACCAATATCTTCCAGCTTTAGTCAGAAATTAAAAATAAGAGGAAATTACTGAGATGAACAAATATTATTTAAGGCAACTGACCAGGCAGAAATGAGACTATTTGGTAATTTACTAAAACAAATTCTTCCTCTAAATGTTGAAATGATGTTTTAAGTGTTTCTATACTAAGGGAAAGAGTTGTGGTTTCAATGTGTTTTCTTCATACTAGATCAAATCATTGATTTTAGCTTAAAATAAACTTTAGTGGGAGGGTTGGTGTGTGGGTGAATGGAAATAACTTGGGCATGAAGAGCTTTTATGTGGTTGTCTCCCACTTAAACACTGAACAGGGGTATCTAATGGCTTACAATAAGACCCAAAAATTTGGAATCAGTCCCTAGCCAGATTAGTGCATTCACTTTGGTCCCTTAATTTGGGTGAGTACAAAATAATTATCTGTCTATAATGTAAAACTAATTAAGAGGAATGGTGATTTTTGTGAATAAACTCAAGGGAAAAAATATCAGAAAGCTTTGAAAGACCACTATTGTATTTAAAATTTTATGTTTATATTTCTATCCCTGAATTCCAACTCCCAACACCACACTCTTACCTTCCCACTCGTACCATTTTAAAGGAAAAAAAAGTACACTTTTTTTTCTACAAAGTTTCTTCCTGACGGGTGGGCTAGTAGCAAAAGTAGCTATTCTGAAGTTTAGTGAGTGGAAGAGGTCCAAATGATTTTTGACACAAACTAGTTTGAATGATCTCATTTGCTTAAATTAAGATGAGAGTGCTTAATTGCTCTCCCTATCTTTTCTTGCTTTTATACTTCAGGAATGTGTTTGTGTGTGTGTAGTGGAGGGGAAGGAAGAGAAATCTGTCAGATATCTTGGTTTCCTTGGTGAGGTATAAAGAAAACTGGATTTGTAGTCAGGAGAGAATTGCGGGTATGAAATACAGTACTAACATTTACTAGCTGTGGGAATATGGGAAAATCACTTAACTTTTCCTGAGTTTTAGTTCCATCATCTGTAAAATGGAGCTAAAAATGCCTATCATACTCATGTTATAGGGTTATTTTGAGGCTCTGATAGTGCAATGAATGTAAATTGCTTTCTAAACTTTATAGTTTATATATGTCAGTTATTTTTAATCATACATACATAATTTGCCTGAATAATTTCTAATAATTTCCCCTTGACTCTGAAAAGTTTTTAGCTGTAAAAGATTTAATAAAAATTGAGATGGGGGAAGAGGGTTATTATATTATCTTTTACAGCATCTGTGATCAGAAAATTTGGATTCAAATCCTATTTTTTCTGCTTATCAGCAATGTGACATTGGGCCAGCCACTTAAAATCTCTAGAATTTGACTTCATCTACAAAATGAGCATTTTAATGCCTGTAGTACGTATGTACTGGGTTGTTGTGAGGATGAAATGAAATAATGCATATAAATTAAATTTAAAATTGTAAAATGTTTGAATTCTTTCTTAGTATACTTTGTCAACACCTTCAATACCCTAAGTGAGGTATTGAAATCAAACTATAAAATGGAGTGGCCATTGAAATGCATCAAAAGTCAGCAGGATCATGGGATAAAAGGATCATAGATTTAGAGTTGGGAGGGACACAAAGGTCATTGGGTCCAATTCCTTCATTTTACACTGAGGAAACTGAGTGTCAGAGACAGGAAGAGATTTGCCTAGGGTGCTCCAGTTAGTCCAGGTCAGAGGCAGGCTTTGAATCTAGGTCTTCGAGACAGCTTCGAGACAAATAAAATGTTGCTTTGTTGGGCCAGCAGGACTAGATATAGTTCTGGGTAGTTAAAATAATGTTAGGGATAAAGTAGGTGCTCAATCAATGAACAAGCATTTTTTAAGTGTCTACTACATGTAAGGTACTGTTACTAGCTTTGGATATACAAAGAAAGGCAAAAGATATTCTCTCCTCTTAAGAAGCTCATGTCTAATGGAGGAGGCCACATGCAAACAACTTTGGACAAACAAGATATATGCAGGATAATTGGAAATAATTAACAAATTACAGGTGCTGGCTTTAAGGGGGATCAGGAAAGGCAGAAGGTAGAAATTTACCTGGAACTTGAAGGAAGCCAGGGAAGTCAGGAGGTGGAGATGAAGAGGGAAAGAATTCCACACATTGGGAGACAGCTGGTGAAAATGCGCAGTTGAATGGTTGAGTGATTCATTCATTTTTTGAAGCTCAGTGTGGATATAAATCATGTTTAATAACTATTATCTCCCTCTCTTGATGTGTGTGTTTGTCTGTGTGTGTTTGTGTGTATGTGTGTATGTGTGTGTGTGTGTGTGTGTGTGCAAATATTGTTTGTTACCTTCTGTAGGACTAACAATCTGGTGGATGATCATCTTTGCCATCACGTTACCGGTTTATACCAGTGTTCATTATTTAATTAAATTGTACTAAATTGGGGGGGAAATGGAGTTTTGGTGCTTCCTGGCTTTATCAGCTCTTTTTATAGAGTCCTCATCAACAATTCAAGGTAAGATTCTATTTTTCTATTGATTTAAAAAAACATTAATTAAAAAAAATCCTCTTGTCTGACTTTAAGTAAAATTAATTTCAGATATTTTTACTTTATGGTAGAGTATTTGCTGGAACTAAGTTGTCAAGGCAAAGGTCCTTTTGTGTTGTGCTGGTTTTCTTTCAGTCCTGTTGCTTTGGGACAAGAGATTCATTTGACTTTGGACTTTAGTCCTAACTGCCATTTGTGACTTTGGGCAAGTCAGTCAAGATAGTCATTCAACCTTTCTGTTCCTCAGTTTTCCCATCTGTAATGATGAGAGAGAGCAGGTCTCTTCAGCTCTAAAATCATTTGAGTCTTTGACAAATGGACCTGCTTTTACATAGAGAAGCAACTTTTCCTTTGAAGTATTGCAGCAAATCCAGTTCCAAATTAGAGCGCCACAGCTCTAGAGCTGGTAGGCACTCTAGACCAATACTCTTATTTCCAGATGAGGAAAGGAAAAAAAAAGCAAACATTTATTAAAGTGCCTACTCTGCCCATTTTTTTATTTTTTATTTTTTTCCTGTGGTGTTGTAAAATCAAAGTACTACTTTATTAAATGAGTTATTTTACACAATGTGAACAGCAATATAATTACAATTGTAAAAAAACAAAATTATAATAAGGATGGACTAATTTTCAGGATTTCCAAATCAGGGCCCAACTGTACATTTACACAGAATTGTCTTTGCATGAAGCCCAAAAGGAAACAGCGTAAAAATGAGTGTTTCTGTAGCCCCCTTATTTTTGCTTATCACCAATTTGTTAGAAAGGCAGTTGCAGGTTTGTTACCTAAGGTCTGAGATAGTAGAAGAGTCAATGGGTGCCATGAATTCACCTGTAAACAACTTTATGCCTGAACATTAGCCGATTCTGGAGTAAGTGGAATCTTGAAATGTTTGCTCTCAAAGTGCTGTCTGAAGGTCTTGGGGTTCGGTATTCATGTCCGACAGACAGTGCAGGTATATATCAAGGCAGCCTTAGCAGCAGCCTTCTGATCATGTCCTTGTTTCCTTTTCCTGTCCAGCCTTTTTTTTTTCGGCATTTTTCTGCTGATACTGAATCTTCTGCTGTCCACGAAGTCATATCTGGACTGGGACAGTCAGGCATCCGAGGATCCGCGGGGCAAGAGTGCTGGGGGGCGGGGAAGGGACGGAGGATGGACTGAATGAGAGAGAGCGCTTCGCTCACCACCTCCGCCTCCTCCTCCTCCTCCTCCCAGTGGCTGCTCTCTCTGCGCATTTTTAAAGCACTTTACAAGTATTATGTCATTCGATATTCACCAACCTTTTGAAGCAGATGCTATTAGTATCCCTTTTTTAACAGTTCAGGGAACTGAGTCAGACAGAAGTTAAATGACTTGTCCAGGGTCACACAGCTAGTGAATGTCTTAATCCAGATTTGAACTTAGAGGTCTTGCTGACTCCAGGTCCAGCTCACCGTCCTCTCTGCCACTTGAGGCCCAGGGTGCTTAAGTAAGTTGTCCAAAGCCACACAGTTAGCATCAGAGGCTGAATTTGAACCTGGGTCCTCTGACTCCAGAGCCTATGATTATTATTCCTTATACTGTAACAGGTGGTCCACAGTACCCAGCCAAATGATTATTCACCTGGCATCATTCATTTCACATCCTTTCGGAGCTGGATCAGAAATTAGAATTTTCATTTCTGATACAGCTGTGAATGCATATTTCACCATTTAAAAAATATTTTTCAAAGCTATACATGGCTGGAGTAACTAGATGGCACAGTGGATAGAGTGCTGGGCCTGGAGTCAGGAAGACTTCTCTCCCTATGTTCAAATTCAGCCTCAAACACTTAATAACTGGATGACCCTGGGCAAATCACTTACCCCTATTTGCCTCAGTTTTCTCATCTGAAAAATGATCTGGAGAAGGAAATGGCAAACCACTCCAGTATCTTTGCCAAGAGAATCCAAAATGGAGTCATGAACAGTCAGGCATGACTGAAATTATTCAAAAACAACAAAAACATACGCATTGGAGTATCATATATATAACTTTTGTTCAATTTGTCTTCCTCATTTGCAGCTCCACACTATAATGCAATGGAAAATGAGGCTTTCATTGTGTTGTGTCCCGGAAGAAAAACTGGATTTGAAATTTACTGGACTTACTTTAATTCTAATAAAAGCATTACTACCAGTGAAAAAAATCGGATATATTCTTCAGGGGCCAAACTCAAATTTCTACCAACTTCAATGAAAGACTCTGGAATATATACTTGCATTAAAAAAAGGTATGTAGACCTAAGGAGAAAATAATGAAAGAAAAATCTTCAGGCAGCCAACCTATGAATGTCAGTTATTTTGATCTGTGTTTTAGTCCTGCCTTGAAGCCAGAAAAACTTGGGTTCAAATCCCACATCTGATATATACTGTGTGACTCTGGGCAAATCAACTAATCTCTGTGACTGAGTCAACTCTCTAACTACAAGTTGCAGAGAAGGTACCAACTGCCACTGGCACAAGGACTTTCCTCATCTTGTAAGATGCATCTTCCTGAATTCAAATCTGGCCTCAGACACTATCTGTGTGACCCTGGGCAAGTCACTTTACCCTGCTTGCATGAGTTCTCTCATCTGTAAAAATGAGCTGGAGAAGGAAATGGCAAACCACTCCAGTATCTTTGCCAAGAAAACTTCAAATGAAGTCACAGAGAATCCAACAGGACTGAAAAATGACTCAAAAACAATAATTCAGTATACTAGTGAAATTCCAGCAATCTCTAGCCATTGCATTCTCCCATTCTTCTTTTAGCTATTTCTTTAAGTATTTCTTTCTTTTCTGTCTCCCTTAAACCATCTTATAAACCTAAAATTATTGTAACACTTCCAGTAGCTCTGACAGGGAATGGATTTTTACCTGCATCTGAATGAAGCACGTGAAGCTCAGTAGAAAAAGGACATGGCTTTACCAATGGCTGAGGGGCCTTAGAGATATAGCTTAGCTTTGAATTTGGGGAATAAATAAGAATGAAAAGAAGCTCTGAGGCACAAAAACATAAAAACCAGTAAACTTGAAGCAGGTAAAACAGGGAATGTCTGGAAAGATCAAATTAACACTTTAAAACTGATTAAGTTCTGTGAGATAACATGAGAAAGATCCTATTACATTATATGTTTTTTAATTTAGATTGTTATCTTTGCATTATCTAAGAAATATAAGCATATTCACCTTGTAGAGAAAAGTGAATAGGATGTTATCTTTAAGTAATGAAAGGATTATTTATTTTTTAAAGATTTAGAAGAATTTTCTTTGCTAATCTACTAGAGCCCACTGACCAAAATGTGGTAGTTCATTAAAGATCTCAAATTTTGAGATTTGTCTATTTAAAATTTTCAATTTCCTGTTTTGTTAGTCTGGTAACATATTCCTCTTTTTTATTTAAAATTTTTAAAATTTAATTTATTTTTA
This sequence comes from Vombatus ursinus, assembly GCF_900497805.2. Classification (NCBI taxonomy): domain Eukaryota; kingdom Metazoa; phylum Chordata; class Mammalia; order Diprotodontia; family Vombatidae; genus Vombatus; species Vombatus ursinus. Next base: position 24,364,086 of record NW_020954559.1, on the reverse strand, counting down.
ATTTATGGAATAAAATAAACATTTCCATAACATAGTATGATTTTAAAAAGATGACTGCACAGGAACCTGCACCTATATTATGTGCAACTTGCTATTCCTTTTAAATATATAATAAAGTTACCTTGTAAAATTCTTTTTTTCCTTTTTTTCTCTCCCCCCCAACCCTAGAGATGGCTATCATTAGATACAAATATGTATATGTATGTATGCATACATGTCTGTGTGTACGTATGTAAATTCATTCTATGCATACTTCTATTTATCAGTTCTTACTCTGGATATAGATTTATTTTATTTTTTTAATTATACATTTTATCAGCATAAAGTTGGGCTGGTAATTTCTGATAGTTTCTTAATTTATTTTACACTTCTTATAAGCTGTAATTTCAATTTTGGCTATTTGATTTTTCTCTTTCCCTTTATAAAAATAAAATCTTCCAATTGTTTGTTTCATCGATATTTTTTAAAAGCGCCCACCCAAACTTCCCTTAGTTTTATTGGTTTTGCTTATCAATTCAATTGCTGTTATATTTAATATCTGTTCTGATCTTGATCTTTTCCCCTTTTCTGCTTTTATTTTGGTATTTTGTTCATTTTCTAATTTAAATAGATGGGACACATTGAGAAATTTAGTGCTACAAATTTGCCTCTAACTAGGTCCTTATCCCTGCTCTGTTGGTTTATTGCAAACACCTCCTAATTGCTTTCCAGGCTTCCAGTCTTTCCTCTTTCCTATTCATCTTCAATACAACTGCCACATTGATATTCCTGAAGCCCGGGTCTGACCTTATCAATCCTCTGACCATGAAGCATTCTTCAGTAGCTGCTTATTGCCCCCACCAATATGTTTATATTCATTAATGAGCCAGAGGACACAGTTGGCTTTTAGCCATGGCATTTACTAGTATAACATAGTAAGACTAACAATAGAATGCTTACCCCAACAAACAAAATCCCCATTCTCCTTCAAGTATATATGTCATCAGTGGAGAGATTGAGCACGTCTAGAAAGACCCACACATGTAGAAGACGTGTGGAAGGGTAATTTTCATCTCTAGTACCTCAGGGCCATTGATTTCTTCTCATGGTATTCTCAAACCGTTCCTCAATGGACACAGTATCTCTCTTGAGTTAGTCAATTGTTTGGGTTTCTGGGGTTTGTTCCTCAACTATACATAATACCATTAGTGGACTTACTTGGTGTATTTCACACCAGGACACAACATCTGTGCTATGTTGGGCATATGACTCCACCACTTAGTCATGGTCTCCATTGTCTTGGGATCCTGGCTTCTGGTACTGCTATGTGCACTTATATGGCATGGATGTGACTTTAGTCAAGATAGATTATGAAAGACAAACCAATAAGCTGCTAGAATTAAGGCAAAATTAATTGAATTGTGGAAAAAAGCCAGAACTTTAACCTAGAAGAATCAGCAGGAAATTTCCCTAGTTTGGTTCCCTCAGATTCTGAGCCCTGCTTTTCATCCCTTGAAAAGTAGGATCCTGCCCTGGCACCAGATTCTCTTTCCTTGCCAATACTTGAGCCAGAATGGTTCTTCTCTTTTAAATTCTGACATCTTACTATGGGCAAAAGGCAGAGAAAGAGATATACAGAGGCAAACTATACTCAGGGCCAAGTCTATTGTCTTTGCTCATCTAGAGCTGGTTCCTAATCATTGTATATGCAAAGTCTCATACCTTTCACAAGCTACAAATGGGCTACTTAGGGCTTGATGCCCTTAATATGATTGGAACACTCAATTTTATTAGAAGTCCCCTAATCATTCCCCCTCCATACAATTTTTTAACCAATGTTTTGTTCAACAAAGCCTTGATAAACTTTATTGATTTGATTGATTTATTGATTTGATTGATCAATTTATTGATTTGATGTAGTTTTTGATCATATTCTCATTACTAGCTTTACTCTGCATGTACCCTTGAAGATTTCATTTCTAAATTTGCCTATGACTTAGAACATGATTAATTTTGTGCTTAATTAATTTCTTCATGTATTTGTGGCAAAATATATATATGCTCTGCTTTTCTATTAAATTATTTTCATATATTTATATATGAAACTCTGTTTAAAGCTTTATCATATATTCCAAATGTATGTTTTGGTAGGTTTACCATATTCAGAGAGTGGAGTACTGAAAACTCCTACTATTACTAATTTTCAACTTTTTATTTTTCAGGAGACAATAAGCTTTTTCTTTATATGTTTAGCTGTTTTTCAAAATTAATGTGCTTTCTAAGTATCTTTGAGTATGATATGATTTCTTTTTTAAAAAATTGTCAGATATCTTCACTAAATTTGCATATTTTCTTGAGCAAGGTGTTATGTGATAAATTTTAGTCTATAAGATTAGTTTGAATTTGTGTATATCCTGATATCTTTTGGCATGAGATATATTTCTTACAAGGAACATATTTGTTGGATTTTATACATTCATTAACTTATGACTTTTATAAAGGAGTTTAATCCTTACATAAATTTAGAGTTGTTGTACCTTCTACCTTTCTTTGTCAAATTGTAATCCATTTTTTTCAAAAGGGAACACAGACTTATTCTTACTCTTTCTATTCCTTGACTATAGCCCTAAATATCTTGTACTATTTCTGATATTATTGATTATACTCTTTCACTATTCACTTTTCCCAATATCTTTCTCTTGCTTCTCTTTTCCTACAAAATATTTTTTGAATTGCATCAACTTGTTCATTGTCTTTTAGGTGAATTTTCATTTTCTTGTAAGGATTTTTGGCAATTTTATTTCTTTTCATCATTTTAATTAACTTTTTTTTCAAGGGGAAATTACAAGGAAGCAACTTTCTTCTTCATTTTCCTAAAAGTCTCATTCTATATCAGTCTTCATAAAGTATAAAAATAATGAATAATGACTACGGTAGGCTTATTTCTTTTCAGAATGCTCAGTGGCAACCTTGGTTTTAAAATTTTTAATTTTGATTCCTTTTATTTTAACAGCCCCACTCTCTCTTATAGTATATGTGTGAATATCACAATATATCCTCAAAGTTGTGTTATCCCCAACGACCTGTTGTATAAAGTAATAAGTGGAACATTTAAAAAGTCAATGCTTCATTGTCCTAGAATTGAATATTATGATGAAATAACACATGTGGACTGGTTTAAGGTAAGTGAGAAAGTGATGATATTGATTGATGCTAGATAATTAATTTAGAGAATTAAGGGTAGCTGGAAATTGAATACAATTTTATTTTTCAGAATTGTAAAGCTCTCAGAGGACAACATTACTTTGCAAAGAAAGATTACCTGATAATTCAAAATCCAACGGCTGCTGATACAGGCGACTATACCTGTAAATTCATTTATGGTGAAAATGGATTCAATTTCACTGTTACTGCATCTAGGTCATTTATATTTCAAGGTAAATTGCTGTATGACAGTGGTCTTTGATAAAAACAAAGTACAGTTCTTCTTTTTAAAAAATGTACTCTTTTCAGTCATTTCCCACAATTATAATTTTAAAGATGGGTGTCCTCAAATCACAATTTTTCCTTTTGCCATGACCTTTGATTTTACAAAGATAAGTGGTTTTGTTAACAGTACATTTCCCTCATATAGAAGTTGCTTTAGAACCATGTTATAATAGTGGACAATGAGAGCACCAACTTTCCATATTGTCTGTTTCCCATTACATCATTGAACATCAAGAACATAAATTCATAGGATTCTAGATTTAGAGCTGGAAGGAGCCTTAAAGGTAATTGAACTCCCTTATCTAGTTGGGCACCTCATTTTGCATATTAGGAAACTGAGGGTAATAAAGACTAAATGGCTTGCCCAAGGTTACACACAGGGATTACATAATGGGGCCAGTACTTGAAATTAGATCTTTTGACCCCAAATCCATCACAGTGCAGTTAGGCCATAGTGTAGAATGTATAAAGGAGAATAGTATAAAATTAGGATAAAAAGATGGATTAGATCCAGATTGTAGAGGGCCATGAATGCCAGGCTAAGAAGTTTATATTTTATGTCATATTTTGTCTTTCAAACAACAGAAAACCACTAAAGGGGTTTAGTAGTCATGGTCATAACTAGGCATTAAGAAGATTCCCAGACAGCTGAGTGATGGATGATTTAGAGAGAAAATAGGAGAAATTAGTTAAGAGAATAATTCAAATGGTGGGGTGGTGGTTAAGAATTCAACCATGGTAGTAGCTTTGGGAATAGAAGAGAAGGGGAGAATGAAAAAGTTATTGTGGTGGTATGTCACTATGACTTGATGATAGGGTGGATGGGAGGAAAAGGAAATCATAACAGTCAAGAATAGGTCTGAGATTTTGAATCTGTGAATGATGGATAATTTAGCAGAGGAGTAGATTTAATGAGGAAGATAATGAATTCAGTTTTGAATTCATTAATATTCTGGATATCCAGTAGACAACTGTAAATGTTAAACTAGAGATCAGAGAGGTGGTCAGAGCTGGAGAAAGAGACTTGCATGTTATCTGATAGTTGGGAAAACTGTAGTCTCAGAAACATGAAATTTCAAAGGACGAAAGTTTACAGATCAAGGACGAGAACAAAGTCTAATGGGATCCTCATCTCAGACACTTCCTAGCTTGTGACTCTGGGTGGGTCACTAAAATCTGTTTGCCTCAGTTTCCTTATCTGTAAAACAAACTATAAAAGGAAATGGCAAATCACTCCAGTATCTTTAGGAGATAGGAGAAAGAAGAGCTAGCAATGAAGATTTAGAAGGAGGGATCAGAAGAGATGAAAACTAGTCCAGTGCTGTATCCTAGAATCCAAAGAAGAGAGACTAAGAATGGGATAGGGTGATAAATGGTATCAAAATATTTTACTAAGCTGAAAAATGAGTACTAATGAAAAATCTTTCCTTGGCTTTTGTGCTAAGAAAATCAATTAATGACTTTAAAAAGAGAAGTTTCACTGTAGTGGTAAGGATGAGAGCCCAGTTGTAGAAAGCTGAGGCCTGAGTGGGTGTGGTAAGGGAGCTGAAACTGAGTGTTGAGAATTCTTTCTAGAAGTTTAACAGTGAAAGGTTGAGAAATATGAGGATTTCTTGAAAGGACATCAGGGTCAAGGAGAGGTTATCTTTGGAGATGCTGTACAATTAGGTGGTGCAGTGGGAGTTAAGTGCTATTATTATCCCCATTTTACAGTTGAGGAAACTGAGAGGCAGGCAGAGGTTAGCTAATTTGCCCAGGGTTGCACGGTTAGTGTCTGAGGCCAGACTTGAACTAAAGTCTTCTTAGCTCCAGGCCCAGTGCTCCATCCATTATACCACCTAGCTAGCTGATTTGGTATTGTAAAGACTGGCTTTCAAGTTCCATCTTGTGAGACATATTGTCAGTGTGACCTTGAACAAGTTAATTAATATTCAGAGCTCCAAATATCTCCGCCAAAACTCTAAGTTGCTGTCAATGTGTATCAGTAGATCATAGAATTTGAAGATGGAAAGAACTTTAGAAATCATCTAATTTAACACCTCTGTTTTGTAGATGAGGAAAATGAATCCTAGAGAGGTGGAATAACTCGGTTATGGTCAAACTGTTTAAACTGGGAGAGCTGGGGACTTCCATGCTAGAAATTCCCTATAGGGATAAAATTGTAGACCAAACCAAACAAACAAACAAACAATCAAAACCTTAAAATAAAAACGAACATTGGACACTTCTGCCTATAATTTCTTTAAGTCAGTCCATGAAATCTCCATTAATGCCTTTGTCAGTACTCTTTATAACTTTCTAAATTCAGGCCTAGACTTTACAGGATTAGCAACTAAATTTGTGTAATTTGAAAGGTACTGAAAACCGATATTTCTCATAATGGTAGGAATGACTTCTCCCTTCTACGAATCTAGTACATTGGTGGGATACTGTGAACAGCTCAGAAGACAGACTGATTCCTAATTGTGATTGGGCTTCTTCCATTAGGTTTCCCTAGTTTTCTCTGATTCCATCTAAGAACATCCCATAAATAAATGATAACTCAGAATCTGAACTTCAAGTTCCTAACTCAATTAACACTCAATATTCTCTTTTCCTTTACTTTTAAGGAGAAAGTAATTACTCCATGCGTCCAGAAATTACTTCCCCTGTGAATCATCACCTCATAGAAGTAGAGCTTGGTAAGAATTTCTTCAAATACTATCATGGTGGACTGGAAGGTTACGGACTATATTTTATGACTTCTAGGTTACTGGTTAGGAGCTTCACAATTGCTCTAGTAGGGATTAGGTAATAATAACATTTCACGTATTGGAGCTCTGAACAATTTCAGAGCATTTCCCTGACGTCACTTGGTCTAGCATGAACATAATAAGTCTTAGTCCATATGACTTCAGATGAATGAATGAATGAATAGAAGGGGAAAAAAAAAACATTTATGTGCAAAGCACTGTGCTATGTAGCCAGGGACTACAAATAGAAAAGTAAGACAATCCCTGCTCTCAAGAAGCTCACATTCTAATGGGACATGAAAGAAATCAAATGGGTGCCAGAAAAGAAAATCTAACAGTAGCTGCAGAAGATGTCTATCACATTCTTCTGCTCCTTGCTAATAGTTTGGTTTTCAAGAGAATCTGTATTTGTGGGTGGAGTTTCTAAGTATACTTGCTGTAGACAAGTCATCTTTTGACATGCTACATGGTCCAATTGGAGGTTGCAGTTGGAATTGTGGGCAGTGCCAGGGTAAGTAATGCAAGGTAAAGGGAATTTCTGCAGATGACACGACTTTTAAAAGATACTTATAAGTTTGAAATGAGGTAAATTCGGTGCCAGTGGTGCCAGAAAGAGGACTACACTGGGAATTCATAGAGTCCTAGTGGAAGATCTGAATTCAAGTCTGGTCTCAGATACTTACTAGCTGTGTGACCTTGGGCAAATCATTTAACTCTGATTGTCTCAGTTTTCTCATCTATAAAATGAGCTGGAGAAGGAAATGGCAAACCACTGCGGTATCTTTGCCAAGAAAACCTCAAATTGGGTCATGGAGAGTTGGATACAACTGAAACAATACAATGATACTGAAAGGGTACAGAAACACTATAACCTCCTTATTCTTATAAGTTGTGCCCTTCATAATGAATTTTAAATACAATAAAACTTTTTTTTTCATAATATTAAATCTATTCTTAGCTTAAAGGCTAACTGCCAACCCTGCTCTAGTCCATCACTTCTTAAACTGTGGGTCACAACTTTGGCAACCGTAAAAGGTTGCTGAATGTGCAACAACCAAAAATTAATTCAAAATTAAACACATAATGAATCTGAGGTGTTTCCGGCAGCGCTTGCATCGTGCAACTTCACTTCAACCATGGCTCTGAACACGACATGTGCACTTTGCACTACGTGTGTCATCAGGCCACACAGTGACAATGAAGTCTGTATTCAAACAACATCAGTTCTTTCTCTGGAGGCAGATAGTATGCTTCATCATTAGTCCTTTGAAATTGACTTGGATCATTGTGTTGTTGAGAATAGCTAAATTATTCACAGTTCTTCATTATACGATATTGCTGTTACTGTGTACAATGATCTCCTGGTTCTGTTCACTTCACTTTGCATCAGTTCATGTAAGTCTTTCCAGGTTTTTCTGAAATCATCCTGCTTATCATTTCTAATAGCACAATAATATTCCATCACAATCATATACCATAGCTTCATTAGCCTTTCCTGAATTAATGGGCACCCTTTCAATTTCTAATTCTTAGCCACCACAAAAAGAGCTGCTATAAATATTTTTGTACAAATGGTTGACTATGCGTATTTGTTAACATGAGTTTTGCTTTTCTCCCCACCTCTGTGAGGAAGAAGAAAGTGGGAGAGAGAGAAAATAAAAATTTGTTCATCTAAAAAATAAGCTAAAATGTAAAAAAAAGAGGGAGAGAAACTATATCAATGATTTTTTTTTTCATTTCTGTCTAGGAACCAATGTGAATATGTCATGTAAAGCTTGTTTGGGAAAAGGCTCTCAGATGATAGATCAAGTCGGATGGTGTATTAAAGAGAAGAACAGTATTAACTGCATCAAAAATTCTCGATATCATGAAGAAAACAAAAAAATAAAGTAATATTAGTTGGGCTTAAATTTTTTTTTCCTTTCATAAATTTTACAACCTGCAGAATAACTACTAAAGGTAATAATTTGGTTTCTTAGGTCTAGCAACAACTTACACTGTAGAGATGTCACTTTAAGAATAGCTAACCTGAGGAAAGAAGACCTCTCCTTGGAATTTTATTGTTGGGCCTTGAATGAGCACGGAGCAAAAGAACACAGCGTAAGAATCGGAATAAAAAAGACAAGTAAGAAGTAAAGTCTATCGATGTGTTTGTGGAAGTCTTGATGATATTTTTGGATGTTTTGTCACATATTTCTGTTTCTTCTCTTGTCTGACCCTGGGCAACAACATTGGTTTAATTCTCTCCTTGGGGCAAACTGTAGGCATTTTCTTGACTCCAGGGTGGATGGAATACAACCAATGCCACAGCTTTGAGAACATAGCTTTTCCATGGCCCAGGTTACTGAACAATATCTCATGGGTCTTTCTCCTCTCCCACAAAATTTAGCTCTTGTACCATCTTTTCCTTTTCCTGGACTCCAATACTATTATTGGCCCTCTAATTCATTATATATGGCAGGTAACTTATTTGTAATATTTATACATGTTATTATTATAATTTAGCCAATACATAAATTTCCTCAACAAATGTATGTGTACACACACACACACACACTTTTTGGTTGTTTCTGAAGTTAACAAAGTTGCTATGCCTATTTTTACTAACTTTGGGAAGTAATGTGGACCACTGGAAGGAGTGTTGCTTATGCAGTTAGTAAACCTGGGTTCAAATCCTCGCATCTGACACTTAATAGCTAGGTGACTTTGGATACTTAACCTCTTTGGGCCTCAGTTTCTTCAATTATAAAGTTGGGGGGTAAGGTGGGGATGGTGGCTAGTAAGATGACTAGGCAGCTAGATGGTTTAATGGATAGAACTCTGGACCTAGAGTCAGGAAGACTCATCTTCCTGAATTCCAATCTGGCCTCAGACAACTACAAGCTGTGTGACCCTGGGTAAGTCACTTCACCCTGTTTGCCTCAGTTTCCTCATATGAAAAATGAACTGGAGAAGGAAATTACAAACCACTTCAGTATCTCTGCCAAGGAAACCACCAGTGGGGTCACAAACAGTTGGTCGTGACTGAAAAATGACTTAACTGAAAATAAGTTGACTTCTGAGGTCTGCTTTGGATCTATGTTCTGTTATATTACTATATGATTTTAATGAAAACACCTTATGATCATAGAGATGAGAGATCCATGTTTTTGTTCAGCTTCGTTAGATAATAGGTTCAGTACTCATCTTTAATGGAAAATCCCTGGTGCAGGAGTCAGAAGGCCTGGGTTTGAATCCCAACTCAATTGCTAGCTCTCTGAGTATGGGCAAAATGACTATTTTGTCACTGTAAGCCTATCTCTTTATCTATAAAATGGGGGTGGGAGATATTTAAATTAAGTAACCTTGAAGGTTCTTAATAACTCTAAATTAATGATCCTATTAAGTGTTGCTCATTTAAGATATAGTTGTGAATAACAGTTCCTCGGATAGTGGACACAATAAATGTTTATTGAATTAAATTGGTCAAATCACAATATTCTGATATTTATCCTTATTATATCTTATATATGCTGAGTATATAGATCACATACTTATACTGGGCACAAGAGATGGTCTAGACCTGAAATTTCTTTGGCATAGGGAACTCTTAGTGAGGAAATCCTCTCTACCAATGTAAATCAACACTTGCAATATAGCTTAAAATATCAGAGAGTTTCCTGATGCACTGAGAAATTAAATTATTTGTCTGGGATTACATAGCTAGTATGTGCCTGAGACTAGACTTGAACCCAGGTCTTTTTGAGTCCGAGGGTAGCTCTCTCTCCATTACCCCAAGCCTCCCTATTTTTTAATTCTTTGTATACATTTATATTATTGGGGCAGCTAGGTGGCACAGTGGATAGAGCTCTGACCTTGGAGTCAAGAGAACCTGAATTCAAATACAACCTCAGACACTTGACACTTCCTGGCTGTGTGACCCCGGGCAAGTCATTTAACCCCAATTGCCTCACCAAAAAGCAAAAAAAATTTAATAATGTTACATTTATATTATTATATATGTACTGTGATATTTTCATACTTCCTTCTGTTATTATATATAGCTTAATCATGATAGTAATTTTCTACTTATTTTTATTAAGTGGAATTAGTAGTTTTATGCAAATTAGAAATGATAAATTATTAATAGCCTCCCTGGGATTTTACTCCACATTATTAGGTTTTAGCATAGTAATATAGCACGAATTATATTCGAAAATATGAAACCAAGTGTTTTTCAGTACAGTTCTTCCTGAGTCTGGTGTGCCTTTACTTATTTTGGGGGGAGTCTGAACCTATGATTTCATTGATATAGGACAGTAGTGACAGACTAAAATAGAAAAAGGAGGCAGAAAATGATTACAAAGAAACAAAATATTTATCCCCAGAGGCTGCATATTAACTTAGAAACCCAATCTTCTATTATTTATTTTGTTAAAACACATTTATTTTGAAAAAGACAAATTATGTTCCATTGTATTTTTATTTTGTTAAATATTTCCTAATTATATTTTAATCTGATTGGAGGGGGGGACACAATGTGGCTTGTGATTCATGTGATCTTCTAAAGTAGGGAACTCCTACCTTTTATGAATGGATGCAACACTTTCTTTGCAATACATAATTTTAGAAAAATGAGGTACTGAGATGATAAATGACTTGTCTAGAGCCACACAAACACTATATGAGAGGTAATTTTGTTAAGTGTATAGAGAGTTGGTCTCTGAAGAGTGGCCCTGCTATTTCTGTGTTGTTGTTTTTTTCAAATAGAAATCTTCTCTCACGCATAACCTGAGCACAAGACAAATTCACCATCACTTACTAAGTCATCTTCTATTATGAAGGACTGACAAGATTTCTTAGTTTGATCACTTGATCTGAATCTGGAGATAGCCTGTTTATTAACTGACTCTGAGAATTATTATTATACATTTCACCCTTATTCCATTTGATAGCTTCATGGTTATGGGGGAGGAGTTACGAACTTTGGAAGCCAAATATTTAAGATAGGTTTAAACAACCACATGTGTATACAGATTACTCAGATGTTTTTCTGTCACGAGGTCAGATATTGACCTTCAGATGCGCTCCTGCATTGTTTGACAAGGTCTTCCTAGTTATCTGTGTGTTAAAATTATTTTCAGGTGGTGTCTTTGTTAATTTAAATATTCTGCCTGGTCTGTATTCTCTATATTTCATATTTTTCTTTGCAAACAAGTGACACATTCTACTTTGGTGGCTGTGTGTATCAAACAAAAACCTAATGACTTGAAGTTTTATTCCCTATTGGAATATTTCACCTCTAATTGTAGAATAAAAGAAATTGCAAAAATCATCTTTCCTTTTTTAAAAGCAGAAATTATAAAATGCATTGTCTCTTTTAATACTTCAACTGTTTAATATTTGTATATGTAGTTTTATATTGCTTATACATAGCTTATATGTACTTTAATAACATTTACATATAAGCATTTACATAATGCTTTAATGTTTGTGAAGTACTTTACAAATATTATCTCATTCTAACCTGACACCACCCCTGGAGGTAGATGCTATTATTATCCCCATTTTACAGGAGAGAGATTCAATGGTTTACCCAGGGGCTGCAGAGATGGTAGTATGTAAGGCCAAATTTATACAGTCTTCCTGGCTTCAAGACCAGTGCTCTATCTACTATTCCTCTTGTATTTGGTGTATATTCTTACACAATTTGTCATCCTTTTGTCTAGTATAGAGAGTTGGTAAATTTTGGAAAACAATATGACTTTCCTCCATCTGGGTGGAGATGGGGAAATTATAGTTTCAGGACTGAATGTTGTACATACTGTTATTGTTTTGGTATGTATTATTCAACTTTATTATATTAAGGAAGTTTCATGGTGTTACGTGTATATATATATATATATATATATATAAATATAAGAGCATATAACAAAAAAAAAAGACTGTTGGGGACAGCTAGGTGGTGCAGTGGATAGAGTACCGGCTCTAGATTCAGGAGGACCTGAGTTCAAATCCAGCCTCAGACACAAAGGCAAGTCACTTAACTCCAATTACCTCACAAAAAAAAAACAACAACTGTGAAATGAAAAACAAATGAGTAACTTTTTTTTTTTAAAGAGAGATTCTGTAGTCTCAGAATTTACTCGTTGCCATTTTGGGGGCATAGTTTATTTAAAACGTATACTCCACTTAAATTTTATTAATGCTCATATTATTTGTCACTCAAAGAAATATCAGAAAGATAAAAGTGGGGGGCAGCTAGGTGGCACAGTGGATAGAGCACCAGCCTTGAAGTCAAGAGGACCTGAGTTCAAATCTGGCCTGTGGCCAACCACTTGACACTTACTAGCTGTTGGACCCTGGGCAAGTCACTTTAGGCAACCCCAATTGCCTAAAAAAAAAAGATAAAAGTAAATCATTTTTAAAAATCATTTAAAAATGCCAATCATTCAAAAAAAAACAGTATGGTTACATTCTAACCTTCTTTTTTGAGCAACCTAATTGATTGCTTGGTTATATTGGCTTGGGGACAGGGAAGAGGTAAAACAGGGAGTGAGGGAGTATTACCTGCTGCTGCCTTTTTTACAGGGAAAGAAAACAGAGATATGATGATTCAGGAGGCAGTACCATCAGTGGGAAGGGTGCCACTTGGAATCAGAGCTCTGAGATTTAAATTTTGTCTCTAATGAACACCAGCTGGATGATCATGGGAAAGCCACTTCTTGCCTCAGTCTTAATTTCTTCACTTGTAAAATTGGAAATTTTAATATCTTTGATTAAACAGGCCTAGTGTGAAGAAAGCCATTTATAAACCTGAAAACCCCATATAAATGTGAATTATCATTATATTTGATTCTTTTGGTAGGGAAGTGAGTTGAGCTGTCATGAGAGTGACACAGATCACTGCTGCCTATTCTATTCTGTTTTCTTCAAGAGCACTTCTTCCTATAAAAGCCTCGCCTCTTGCGTAACAACAACCACCCCAGCAAATATTACATGAGTCAATATTCTTAGGAACGAGCATCTTCTCAGCTTCTATTGCCTTCTTATTAGCCTAATCATCTAATCATTTCTGTGATAGCAAGGTCAATTCCCCAGGGTAATGAGATTGTTCTCTGTGACAAGTGTATGTGTATGTGTGTGTGTGTGTGTGTGTGTGTATACATACATATACATAAGTACATACAAATGGAGTGAGCAAAATCCAGAGCAGTTTGGGAGGGCAGGGACTAATCGTTGCAGTAAATCAGGAAAGATTTCTTTTAAAGGATGGTGGCTGAGCTCCAACTTTGAAGGAAGAGAGAGAATCTAAGAGGCAAAGAGAGAGGGGAAATGCAAAGACTTGAGAGGTTTGGAAGAGAACCAAATACAGAAGAAAATGGCCTCAGTTGTTAACTACCATTTGTTAAGATGCAATTTTAATTAGGACGAAGTGTGAGATAAATTTGGTATGTCTCATCAGGACCATTAAGTAGTATTTGAAAATATATCTTTTGTTTTTCGATTGAGAAGTCATCTTGAATAGTGCCATAATAATAAACTAATTGTTCTTTGGCCAATGCTTTCTTTCTTCATGTTACTCCCTTGCTCAAAAGCAACCAACCAACCAAAAAGAAAACAACAACAACAACAACAAAAAAAAAACCAAAAAACAAAAAAAAAAACAAGCCAAACTTCAATGACCACTTAGAGACTAGAGCATGAAATCTGACCCCTAGCCTGGCATTCCTGATCCTTCTTAATCTGACCATATTCTACTTGTCCGAACTTATTTTCCCAGAACAAAACCTTTACTGTAGCCAAGCTAAGTTACTCCTTATCCCCCAAATATGTCTCATACATTTCTGTGTTTCTACTTTTACCTACTCTATTGATTGAATGTCCTTCATTCTACCACTCTGAAGCCTAGCCATCCTTTAAAGGCCGCCTCAAGTTTTACATTAAGAGGCAATATATTATCTTGCAAAAAGTACGGTACAAGAGCCAGCAAGACCTGGGTTTGAATATTGAAGGAGTCAGTAATATCTGGGTTTCAATCCTGCATCTAACATTTGCTAGCTGTGTGATCTCAGGCAAGTGTCTTTAGTTTTCTGGCCATGTTTCCTCAATTATAAAATGGGGGAAATAACAATTGTAGTACCTACCTTATAGGGTTATTGTGAGGATTACATGTTTTAATGTGTTAAAAGAGCTTTGCAAACCTCAATGTGCTATAAAATGTTGCTATCATTATATTAAGCCTTTCCTGAACACTCTGGACTTCCTTAATTCACTTTCTAGTCTTCTTCTTCTATCCATCTTATCTTTTTTTTGTTGTTCAGTGGTTTCAGTCACGTCCGACTCTTTATAACCCCATTTGGGGTTTTTTGTTTTGGTTTGTTTCTGGAGTGGCTTGCCATTTCCTTCTCCAGCTCATTTTACAGATCAGGAACTGAGGCAAACAGGATTGAGTGATTTGACCAGGGTCACCCAGTCAGTAAATGTCTGAGGCTAGATTTGAACTCAGGATGATGAATCTTCCTGACTCCAGGCCCAGCACTCTTTATACTTCACCACCTAGCTGACCATCTTGTCTCTTACCCCTCCCACCTTGTGGTCCTGTTCTCTTGATTGATGATTTCCTCTTTGGGACCACCATCTTATGAAGGAGCCCAGCCATACTGCCATATTATCATCTGGATTTAACTCTAGATTTCTTTTTCATTTCATACCTCCTAACTTGCTGCCAATACCATTTTCCTTTCTCCCCCTCTGCCTTCCTTCTCTATAGGTTTTGTCTTCCTCCATTAGGATATGTTACTTGAGTAGAGGGGCTGTTTTGCTTGGTTATATTTGTATTCCATCTCTTCATACACTGTGTAACACTTAATAAATAATGAATATACTATCTCCCTATCTGTTCATACATTATGTATCTATCTTTCTATCTTTCTATCTATCTATCTATCTATCTATCTATCTATCTATCTATCTATCT
>NW_020954559.1:24300355-24348917 GCF_900497805.2 Vombatus ursinus | reverse complement strand
TCTATCTATCTATCTATCTATCTATCTATCTATCTATCTATCTATCTATCTATCTATTCCAGACCAGAATAACCTCTCTTACATTTGAATGTCTCTAATTTGGAGACTGCTGCCATAGTCTATGTATGAGGTGATATAAGGGCCCAAGCTAAAATGGAGAGTGGGTCTGAAAAGGGGAAGAGAGAAACATTAGGAAGAGAAAATAAACAGGATTATGGGACAATGAGAGAATCCAAAGAGTCAAAGGTTTATCTATGTTTGGCTTCTATTACATACTTACTTTTGTTAAATTTATGACATTTTCATATGAAGCAATTTTATTTTATCATCTATATTCTAAATGTCTCTACATTAGGAACTGTCTTTACATTTCTTTGCAGCTTCCATTCTTGCCAATACCTAATACAAGGTCTTATGCATGGTGCTAAATATGTTTTTATTGACTGACACTAACATAAGCCATGAAAATTCTGAATAGATAACAAATATATTATTGCAAGTGAAGACTAACTTTTGGTTGAAACTTTTTTTTAATGTAATGCTATTCATCCTACCTTGCTTTAGTTATAACAACATTTTTTTTCTTCTCTCTCCACTCTTTTTTCAAAATAGTTGGTCAACGAAGCACCTACTACATACTTGCAGGATTTAGTACATTGTTACTCCTAATTATTATACTAACAGTAATATTAAAAGTACTCTGGATTGATTTGATTCTGCTATGGCGAGAAATAGCTAGACCTTATAAATTCAGGAATGGTGAGTATTAAGTTTAAAATTTCTTTTTTGGAAATTTTTCATAGAAGATATATATTATTTTCAGATTCTTAATCTATGGATCCTTTATTGATTCAATTAAAATGTTGTTGTATGTTGTTAATATTTTAATCATGAATATACTGCCAGTGACTTATGCTGAGCTATACTCAGGCCAGTTTCCAAGCTGAGATTATTATCCAAAACTTTCATATATTTGGCAATTAGGTTTTTAAGAAAT
Source organism: Vombatus ursinus (assembly GCF_900497805.2). Classification (NCBI taxonomy): domain Eukaryota; kingdom Metazoa; phylum Chordata; class Mammalia; order Diprotodontia; family Vombatidae; genus Vombatus; species Vombatus ursinus. The sequence continues at coordinate 24,347,920 of NW_020954559.1, read as the reverse complement.
TGCTACTGAGGCTCTCATTTGCAGAAACTGGCCCAATTTCAGAGTTGTTTAAGAAATTGTGAAACATGAATGTTAGTACTTAACCTCCCAGGATTACTGTGAAGATAAAATGAGAAAATATTTGTGAAGTGTTTGGCAAGCATTGAAACCTGTCTAAATGCTAGTTATTTTTATTAATATTAGCAAAACATTATGATATTAAAAATTAATGCAGACTCTGTTTGTGTGTCCACTGCCCAAATGTGAACAGAGGTCAGTGAACTGGCCAATTTAATATATCTGTTAATAGCAATTTCATGTATGTCCACACATATGCGTATATATGCATACATACCCATGGGCAGCTAGGTAGTGTAGAGGCTAGAGTTTTGGACTTGGGATCAGGAAGACCCAAGTTCAAATTCTACTGTACACATACTAGCTGTGTGACTTTGGAAAAGTCATTTACCTTCTTTCACTCTTGGTTTCCTCATCTGTAAAATGAAGACGGTAATAGCACTCACCTTACAAAATTGTTGTGAGTATCAAATTAAACAATATACATAAAATGTTTTGAAAATCTTCAAACATACAAATCCTAGCTACAATACTCATTTAGAAATTCATAGAATCTGAGCTGAAAAGGACCTAAGAGACAATCTAGTCCAACCTACACCTGAAAAAGAATGTTTCCTATAACAAATGGCCATCCAGTCTATGGTTATAGACCTTTAATGAAGCAAAAGACAGTACTTCTTTTCTCAACAAGCAAGCCACTCCCCACCATGAACAAACAAACAAAACATCTTCAATAACCACCTTATAGCCTCCAGGATAACATCCAACCCCTAGCCTAGCATTTCTGGTTTTTTGTAATACAAAGACAGTAGCAATTGTTGGGAAGTTTTTCCTTACATCAATCTAAATCTGTCTCTTAACAATTTTCTCATTGTTCCCCTTCCCTCACCAAGCAGAACAAATCATACCCTATTTCCATGTGATAGCATTTCAAGTACTTGGCATACAGGAAACCTATCTCCTTTCAGCCCATTTTTCTCTAGGCTAAACATACCCCAATTCCTACAATTGATCCTTGTAAGGTATGATTTCCAGCCCCTTACAGTGTTGTTGTGTAGCCTTTTCAATCATGTCTGACTCTTTGTGACCCCATTTGGATTTTCTTAGCAAAGATCCTGGAGTGGTTTGCTGTTCATTCCCCGGCTCATTTTACAGGTGAGGAACGGAGGTAGACAGGGTTAAATGACTTGCCCAGGGTCACACAGCTAGTCCGTGTCTGAGACCAGATTTAAACTTAGGAAGTTGAGTTTCCCTGACTTCAGGCCCATCACTCTATCCCCCAGGCCACTTAATAAATAAGGTTAATTCATTTAGGCTAGATGTATGTTAGATTCATCCATGTAATCTGTTATTTAGCAAATAACTATTATGTTTTCAGCTTATTTCCCAACTGTTGCAAGCCTCTTCCTCTTTCTTGCTGTTGTCTTTTTTTTTTCCTTAGCATTTTCACAAGCATACCTATGAGAGGGACAATAAAGAAAAGGAAAGGTGGAAATTTACATTAGCAAATTTAATTACTTTCTATGAACTCAATTACAAAATTGGATGGTTTCATCTTATTGATCAAGAAGACTCCCCATAAAATTTATTTATCCATAATTTTCATAATTTTCTATTAACAAGAGTAATAGTACTGTATAGTTTCATGCTTAATTAGTTGCTACTTTGTGGTTTTTTTCTATCCTCTATTATATCATTATGAATATTAAATGCTTATTGGTTGTCTGACTGATTGATTAAAATCCTTTGAAGGCAAAAGTCGTATCTTTTTCTCCTTTCTTTTTTCTTTTTTGTATTCTCCATAAACCTAACAAAATGATAGGCATATGATGGAGTTCACTCAACTGGCGATTTTAATATATCTGTTAATAATAACTTCATATATGTATACACATAGGCAAGTAGGTGATACAGAGGCTAAAGAGCTGGATTTTGAATCAAGAAGATCTGAATTCATGTCAAAGTCATTGACTGATAAATACCTGTGGACTGATTAGAAAATTCTGATTTATAATCAGATGACTCAGTCTGGCTTACCTCAAATAGACCACACTCTTGACTCTTTCTCTATCTACTATATTTAGTTGGAGACAAAAAAAAATGAGAAATCTGTGGTTAACAGATTTTTAGCAGCAAATAGCTGCTATAATTAAATGCCTAACATTTTTGTAGGGTTGAAAACACTCATGTATAACCACAAAACAACTGGTGAACACACATACATATATGTATATACATATACATATATACCCATACTCACACACGCCTCTCTCTCTCTCTCTCTCTCTCTCTCTCTCTCTCTTTCTCTTTCCTTCTCTTTCCCTCTCTCTCTGAAAGTCAAATAACCATTTAAAACATTAATAGAACTTTGGTTTGCTTTTGTTTACAGATGGAAAGTTATATGATGCTTATGTCATCTATCCCAGAAACTACAAGAACAGGACTGAGAGTGTTAATTCCATGGAATATTTTGTTCACCAGATTCTGCCTGAAGTTCTTGAAAAGAAATGTGGATATAGCTTGTGTATCTATGGAAGAGACCTTCTGCCTGGAGAAGGTGAGACTTTTAATTATGTTGCAACAATTCACTTTCCTTATAAAGGATGTCAAATATAAATGCTTATCTCATCTCATTCACTGCTAATGGATAGCTGAACAAGATAGCCTAGTTCCTGAGGCTCAGAGCTTAGATCTATGCCATGTTTTCTTCTGTACCTTGCAGCACAATTTCTTCAAAGCTCAATCAGTCACCAAGTTTCAATGTAACTACATTGAAACTCTGTAAGTGGTAAAAATTCTGGAAGTTAAGCCTCCCCAAAAACTTAAACTTTGACAATGTTTGACTATGCACATTTTTCCTTCTTTTCTGCTCCTTACTCTTTCTACCACAAATACTAGGAGAACACTGGAATTCCTTAGTGTTATCTTGACGATCTGAAGTGGTACTTGGAAGTTGGATTGGGAAACACAAGTTTTTTGGCAGGCTGGTGAGCTAGAATGCTATATCCCTTTTTATGATAAGATTGCCAGAAATTACAATAAAGGTGTCTCAAAAGTCTTTAGTAGAGTTTTAAGCTTTAATAACTTAAAACTGCACTAAGACTTTAGGTACACTCTAGACATAATACTTTTATACTTAGACAATCTATGATTCATTGGTATAATTGTTTCTTCTTTGAATCAACCAGTAAATCAACTGTTTGCTGGGTATTGCACTAGGTGCTAGAGATATGAAGACAAAAATGAAATAATCCTTACCCTCAATTCCAGGTCTTAGTAAATAGTTTATGAGTTGTTGTGGCCATTCTTCTGGTGATGATTGTATCTAAATTTAATAGAACTTGTCTTTGCATGACAGGCATATAATCTATCATCATTTGGCGCTTGTAGCCTTTTTCAGCTTGGAAGAACCTAATGGACAATTGGCACTACATTAACAGTTTTCAAGAGCCCAAGGTCATCTACTTATCATAAAAAGTTATCCAAGTAGGATTTTCTTTCTATTTGTCACTTGCCCAGGTTCACACAACTAGCTTCTGAGGCCGAATTTGAACTCAGGGCCTCCTGACTCCAGGACCAATGCTGCCCCCCAAGTAGGATTTTAGTGGATGTAGATAGGATTTTAGCATGTGGATATAATATGAGAGTAATTTTAAATATCTGAACAGAACCAAAAGAACATTGTATACAATAACAGCAATATTGTTTTAACAATGACTTTGAGTGACTAAGTCATTTTGACTATTATAAATATACAAATTAAATACAAAGGACATGTAAAGAAAGATCTGCATCCAGAGAAAGAACTGACAAATAGAAGTAGGTATAAAATAATTATGTGTGTATGTGTGTGTGTGTGTGTGTGTGTGTGTGTGTGTGTGTGTGTGTGTGTAATGGTAGCCATCTCTAGGACTGGAGGTGAGATGGGTGGAAAGGAAAGAAAAGAAAGGTGAAAAAAATTTAAATGGTAACTTTGTTGTATATTTGGAGGGAATAGCAAGTTGTACATGGTAGATTTGTGGTTTCATGTGCAATCACCTTTTTATTGTACTGTGTTATGGAAGTGCTTGTTTTGTTTCATGAATTGAAAATAAAATAAATTTAATTTTTTAAAAATATCTTCAGTAATAGCTTCTGGAATATTGTAAAAAAATAAATACAGGACAATTTAAAAGGTCCTTTAAAAGGACAATATTCTTCTCTATTCAATTGCATTCTTTACTCTTCAAGATTAATGAAGTGAGCATGTAGTTGTGAAGTCTTTGCCAAATCACAGAAATACTATTAAGAGAATTTCTAAGTCTGTAACACATGCTCAGAGTAGTCATTGCGAGAAATGATTTTTTGTATTAATAACTAATTATTAAATCAGGACCAAGGGTTTTCCCCTTTTCTACTTCTTCATCCAGAAATCAACCAGTGTGGGAAATCTTAGACAAAGACTTACCCAGGCTAAGATTTAATCACATAATAAAAGAAATTCTAAGTTTAGGCTAATGGATAGATTCCTGCTCATTGTGTCTACTCAGATAAGTTTGAGAAATATTGATTCTCCCTTTTATCAGACAAGTGATATGGAAATTGATGTCCCTTTGACCAAAAATTGGGTAATCCAAATCACTTACCTCAAGACCCTCATTAGAATGAACCCACATCTCACTGTAATAATAATTTTCTCATTAATTATTAACCAATCAGAGTTGATTGCCACCCTCAAGAACACCCAAAGGCACATAACCTGTGAGCCTACAGCCATGAGGGGTCTTTGGCATTCAAGAGGGCCACTGACTTCTTTTTATTAACAAACATTCTAGCCTTATTAATAAAATGATTGAGGTATCCAGAAATTATGTCTCTTGAACTTTTTAAATGGCACACCATCAAACTAGCAAAGGAAGCATAAAAATACCATTTTTTTCCTTTATTAACAGATGCAGCCAGTGAAATGGTAAAATCCATACAGAAGAGCCGAAGACAAATTATCATATTGAATCCCCAGGTGGAGCATGGTGAGGAATTTGCCTATGAGCAAGAGATCGCTCTCCACTGTGCTTTGATGCAGAATGACTCCAAAGTGATCCTTATTGAAATGGAAACAACTGATGACACCAGAGAACTGCCAGATTCTCTCAAGCATATTATTAAAAAGCAAGGTACCATTGAGTGGAAGGGAGATCATGTCACCAAAAAACGATCACTTAATTCCAACTTTTGGAAGCGTGTACAGTACCTTATGCCAGCGAAAAGCAAGTCCTTAGATCCACTTCACAGCAGCATTTGAAGACTAGGACATTATTGTTGGCTTTCCCAAGCTCCTGCTGACAAAAAATGTTTGCTTTCATATCTAATATGTCTTTAGATTTTCTTTTATTTTAAGGGTAAGTTGGTATTTGACCTGGAGGATGGGGATAGAGAGAAGGGAATAAGCAAGGACATAAAGACAATAAATACTTTAAGAACTCTTTTGGTAGCTCTCATTCCTCTGTCCTACTTTCTAATCAGTGAAAATGGCTCAGAAAGTTTTCCACTTTTTTTCTGCTTCTGCTCCACTTTCTTCTTCTTTTGCCATACCCTAAAACCTAAGCTGTGTATATGAGGGAAACCTTCTCTCCCTCCCACTTCCAAGTCTTGTTCTAGCTGCATATATCCTTAGTCACCACAATTCACATTCTGAAAAACTGGAGTAATATGTTAAGGGTTAGGTTTTCATCAGCCATCAAAGAGTACTTCCAGAACACTTTCATACAAAGAGACCTTAATGAATATTTGGCCTTAACCTAGATGCCAAAATTTCAGTGAATATTTTATTTCTATGAAGAGTATATAAACTAAGAAACCAATTCAAAGAAGTCTCATATTTGTTTTATTTTGTACTCTTCATATTGAATATTTTATTCAAATCCAGAATTCAGGTTTTTCACTTTTAATATCAAACTTCTTCTCATATTTTTCAATGAAAAAAAAGCATCTATTCCTATGCCCACAGTCCCCAAGGCATTTTACTTTTCCCTATGACATTTGCATGCACAAACATTGTTATTTCCATTTTACTGTTGGGAAAAATCCACATGTAGTCATAGTAGCATTTTAATAGCTCTTTAAAGTTTGCAAAGCTCTTTACAAAAAAGTATCTCCTTTCATCCTTGAAATAACTCTGGTAGATAGATGCTATTATTATTCCCATGTTATAGATGAGGAAACTGAGGCAGACAGAGGCTAAGTATATTATTCAGTGTCATTGAGCTAGTAAGCATCTAAAATACAATATATACTTGGGTCTTCCTAACTCTAGTTCTAATGCTCTATCCACTGTGCTATCTAGCTACCTATATAGACAGACATGTAAAAAGAAAGTATTCCCTTATAATGTGGAGACATAATAACATGATTTATGCAATAATTCCTGTATATATTATGTGCCCATAATTTTAAAAGATGTTTCACATACATTTTCTTATTTGAGCCCTGTGACATAGGCAAAGCAAGTATTATTGTCCTTAAGAGGAGAGAAATGAGTCCCATAGAGCTTGTTACTTGCTCAAGATCACACCGATAAATAAGGGTTGAGCAGGGACTAGAACCCAGGACTTTTGACTCTTTGTCCAGCGATCTTTCCAACACAGCCCAGTCCTCCAAGATGCTGGGTTTGTAGTTAGAGTATTTGGATTGGAATACTGGCTCTGACACCATCTATATTGTTGGGTAAGTCATTTGACTTCTTGGGGCCTCAGTTCTGCATCCATAAAATGAAGGGATTATATCATAGAGACTCTGAGGTCCATTCCAGTTCTCAATCTATGATCCTATAACTCCCAGAAAGGTACTATGAAGAGAAAAGACACAGCTTCAAGACTTCCAAATCAGGATGTTGCTGTGCAAAATTGGGAAGTAATATAAGTTTGTCATAGGTACTCTATCCATCCTTTTTCACTCTTGAAATAATATCCTCACACAAGATATCTTCACTTATCTAAACCTAAGTTTCTTTAGCTATAAAAGGAAGTGTTTGAACTAGGTTGGGGGTTCTTAAACTAGGGTCCATGAATTTAAGAGGAAAAAAATTATAACTATTTTAATGTAATTGGTTTCCTTTGTATTCCTATATATTTTATTTTACACATTTAAAACCATTATTCTGAGAAGGGGTTTATATGCATTATAAGACTGTCAAAGGAGTCCAAAACACACAGAAAAAGTTAAAAACTTTGAACTAGATGATAGCTAACAGCTAGATGACTCTGTGGATAGAGCACTGGACCTGGAATCTGGTTAGACCTGAGTCCAAATCCAGCCTCAGACACTCATTAGCTATGTGACTGTGGGCAAGTTATTTATCTTCAGTTTGCCTTAATCCACTAGAGAAGGAACTGGCCAATCATTCAGGTGTCCTTTCAAAACAAACAAACAAACAAACAAACAAACAAACAAATAAACCCTACAGGGTCACAAAGAGTCAAACAGCATTGAACAACAATCGTGAAAGAGATGTCTCAGTTTTTTTTTTAAATTTTAAAATTCATTTTAAACTTAAATACAGAATAAGAAAAGAAAAAAAAAACATTGCCATGTACACAGCAGAACATAAGAGAAGATTAAATTTAAAGTAATAGATTTCCATTTCAAGAAAACCTATATAATAAATACTATACGTTGTTTTCAAAGCTGTCCAGCTTTTCTTTACTTTCTTGTAGATTTTCTTTTGTTGTCTTCTGTGCACTTTTTACTTTATTCCCCACCTCCACCCCCAGGAAAGCTACAATTAAGCGTGGAGATATATAGATACAGATTAAAACAGACACATATATACACATATATACTCATACAGATTTATGTAAGACCATACTATGCTTGTTTCCACTTGTCCTCTGTTTCTCTGAAGGTGTATAACATCTTCCTCCATATGTCCAAGTCTTTCCATATTTTTCTAAATCAACCAGTTCGTCATTTCCTACACCACAGCAATATTCCAACCCAATCACATTCTATCTGAGAGACCGTCTATGAAAGGTTTTCCCCCAGTTTTCTATATCCCTTCTATTCTTGGCTGCATAGGGTTTATTTATACAAGAAAATTTTAATTTGAAATAATCAAAATTATCCATTTTATACTTCAACAATGCTCTCACCTTGTAACATGGTTGGTCTGATACTACTAAATCTGGTTATTTCACATCTTTTCCCCCTTGTTTCCTTGAAGTTCCTGCTCTCCCAAATGAGCCCTGTTATTATTCTTTTCTAACTTAGATAATTTTTTAGTAATTTAATTGGTTTGGCATTACAAACATAGATTAGGTAAAACTGTCATTTTTTTTATTATATTGGCTTTACCTACCCTTGAACAATATATATTACTCTAATTATTTAGATCTACTTTATTTGTATAAAAGCTGTTTTGTGTTTATATTCATATAGTTCTTGTGTCTGTTTTGGCAGGTACACGCTCAGGTTTTTTTATACTGTCTAATTATATTAAATGTTCTAAACAATGTTGAATAATATGGCTGACATATAGTGTAGTTTCCCTATTATTCTCTTTTGACTAAATCTATTTTAGCTTTTCCTTTGAGATCAAGATTACTACCCTTGCTTTCTTACATAATAAATTCTATTTCTTACCTTTATTTTATGTTTGTTTGTATCTCTCATTTTTATAGCCTTTCCTGAAAGCAACATATTGTTGAATTCAAGTTTTTAATCTATCAGATTCCATTTTTGAGGTAAATTCATCCCAATCACATTTTAAGCTATAGTTATTTGTATATTTCCTCCTTCCTATTTTTCCTCACTATCCTTCTCACCCTATTTACCCTATCTCTCCTCACTCTTCTGCTTTACTTCTACCTGCTACCTTGTTCTCCTATTCCTTAACCTACCCCTCCTCCAAGAATCTCTCCTCTCTCTCTTGTTTCTTTCCGAATTTAGAAAACTTTTATACACTTCTAGATATATAGGTTATTCCCTCTTTAACCCATTTGCATTAATCTACACACCTTTCTCTACCCCCCTCTTATTCTGTTCCTTCGCCTTCTTATTTCTTTATAAATTTGGAAGACTGTTATACCCTTCTAAATGTATATGTTGTTCTCTCTTACCCAGATCTAATGTGAGTAGGGTTCCAGCACTATCAGCCATCTTTCCCCATTTGATTCCTCTATATCAATTCTGTGTCTCATGCCTCATTTTTATGAGATAATTACTCTTTATATCTTTTCCTACACCATTTTGCTTTTTAGAATCAAGTCATACTCAGCTCTACCCCAATCTTTCTTTTGAACTACCCAATTACTAATGACGATCTTAGACATGCAGTTTACATTTCCGCATATAAAAAGTAAAGAATTTGTCCTTATTGTATCCCTTGTAATTGGCCTTTGATGTTTACCTTATATTTCTCCTGGATCTTGTATGTCAATTTTTCTACTAAGCTCTGTTCTTTCTGTGACAAAATCCTGAAAGTCTGTCAATTCATTGAATATCTTTTTTTCCCTTCAAGATTATGCTTAACTTTGCTGAGTATGATATTTTTGCCCACAACTCCAGTTTTTTTTTTTCCCCCGGCTCTTTGTTATAGTGTTCTAAGACCTGTGGTCTTTTAGCATAGCCACTGCTAGGTCTTGCATAATTCTAACTGTGGCTCTGCGATATTTGAATTGTTTTCTTTTTTTCTTGTTGCTCATAATATTTTCTCCTTAACTTGGGTTTTAGAATTTGGCTATGATATTTCTGTAGGTTTTCATGCTGGAATATCTTTCAGGTGGTGATTAGCAGATTTTTTTTCCATTTCTACTTTCCCCCCCTGTTCTAAAACTTCAGATTGGGTTCTTTCTTCTTTTCTTGCTCATTTTTGTTTAGTTTAGTTTTGTTTTTTATTTTTAGCAGCTATTATGATAATCACCTCTAGTCCTGGAGTGTGGTGCCTCTGGCCTCAGGTCTTTCTTACTGTTATTTTTTGAGCTTTGTCCTGGGCCTGATCTCTGCGCTCCTTTCCTGCTCCAAACCACAGCTAGGGCCTCCAGGCACACTGTGCTAGAAATGCCTTTACTCCTTGAGGACCTTCCAGTGATTATAAACTTCAGTTCTCCCCTCTAGCCTGGGACTGAAACCAGGAACTCAGCTTTCTTATAAGTGCCCGCAGCCAGCAGCATCCCCACCCCACTGCTGCTTGTCACTGGTTGTGCACTGGTTTCTTCTCACCCTAGACTATATCTCGGCAGCACAGCTGGGCCTGGCACTGCCTTTAATCTTCCCCTGCTCAGATGTCAGACTCCCCCATGCTATGAAGTGAGAATTCCTGTGGCTGAGGCTGAGGTTACCTCCCAACCCAGGCGACCCCAGAATTTATTGTTTGTTTATCATTTGCTTATTGTTTCCATGGAGACAGCCCATGCCTGCTGAGCTCCTTCCTGGGGTCAGATCTCTAGTAATCCCAGGAGGACTGTTTTGTCTTGCTTGTGGAGGAAACCTGGAGAACTTGGAATTTTCTGACTACTCCACTATCTTCTCCGAATCCTCTTCTTTCAGATATAATATTCTATGAATCTGTAATTTTAATTCATATAGGATTTATTTTTATTGTACCTGTCCTATCTATTCCACAGGGTTGTCAAAGGTCAAGTGAAATAATAGATGCGAAAAACCTCTGTCACTCAGAGCTTGTCCATACCATGTTCCCTATGAAAATTTCTTTGCTCTATATTTTGTCCCCTTAGGAACCAGGGTATATACTAGGCAATTTGCAAAACTAATTTCCTACTAATGTAGTAATGGAAAAAGGCGGGAAACATCATCATATTAACTGGGCTTCTATGTAACCTTTTTTGGTTGTCTGGTTTTAATTTAGCTATGTGATTTTCAGACTATTTCAGACTGATGAGAAAGACTTTTTTTTGAGGGAGGGGGGCTGCATCAAGCAGTCTTTCACATCTATGTTTTATGATACCCCATAGGCAGTTGGCTGCCTGTTGCCACACATTACCATAGTTTCAATAATCTCATAACTAAATTTCTTTTTTTATTGCTGTTTAGGAAGTAGGGTAGAGTGAGAGGATGACAGTTTTCAGGAAAGGCCTTCTACTTTACTGAAAAAATTAAGACCTTCTCACATGGCATTCCTTGGATTAAATCAATATCCTTAATCTCATTCTGATGTTACCTCTGGGACTAGCCATACATTTTCTCTAAGCACCCTCAATCTCAATCTCTCTCTTTCTCTCTCTCCCTTCCCCCTTCCTCCCTGTCTCTTTCTTTCTCCCTCCTTTCCTCTCTCTGTCAATGCTTGATTAATGTAATTGCACAACTTCCAGTTTAAGTTTTTTTTTCATTTTTTGCATATATTATTTTCTGGTTCTGCTTATTTCACTTGTGAGGGATGAGTGAGGTCTACTCAAGGGTGGCGTCCCAGCACATCCTGCTATCTAAGTCGAAGACGTCCTGCTCTGCTTGCCCTTTTTCCCCTTTTGCACTCTCACTTTGTAGGCAGTTGTTAAAAAGAATGTTGTAAAACTCTGTATCTGGACAAAGCAGGCAGAATTCTATTATTCCTAGACAGATCCTTTAGAATAGATCGTGCATCCTACTTACTGACTAATCAGGAGTAGGCGGAGTGCAGATAAGGGAAGTGCTGCGGGATCTCAAAACTGTATATAATCTTTGTTCTCTGTAACTTGTGCCCGCTCCTTCACTTGCTATTCTGGGTGTCATGGACTTAAATATTTGTGTTAATCCCCTATAGATATTAGATATTATACTCCTATCAGAGATATTTGATATGAAGATTTTGTTCTTGAACAAATTCCTTTTTTATATTACCCGCACTGATTTTGTTCATAAAAAAGCCTTTTAATTTCATGTAATAAAATTCCCTATTTTATCTTTCATTACTTCCTCATGGCTCAGAATTCATCATTACCTCTACCAATTTTTCTCTAATTTTTAAAATGGCATAACCTTTTATTTTTAGGTCAAGTATACATTTGAAACACTTTTGGTATATGGTATAAGATTCTGGTTTAACCCTATTTTTGCTGCCCCATTTTCTAGTTTTCCTAGCAATTCTTGTTATGAAGAGAGTTTTTTCCCCCTCTCTTAATTTATATTGCAAACTGGGTTATAAAGTTCATTTGTTTCTGATTTTGTTCCACTGATATACTTGTCTTTTCTTTTTGAACCAGTACCAAATAGTTTAGGGGATTATGGCTTTAATATGTAATTTGAGATATGGAAATAGCTGTCTCCCTTTATTAATATCTTTTTCCCCACTGATATCAAGATCTTTAGTGCTAAATGTATAAGTTAATTTAAGTAGTATTATTATTTTTGTTATATTGACACAGCCCAATCATGAACAATGATAAGCTATTCCTTCAATTAGTTAAAATAAAATATTATTTAAAGAGTGTTTTGTGATTTTATTTATGTTTTGAAAATATCTCTTTAGGTTGATATCTAGATATTTTATTTATTTTCTAATTGATCTGAATGAAATTTCCCTTTCTATTAACTCCTTCTAGATTATATTAGTGCTACATATAAATGCTACCAATTTTTGTGGATTAATTTCATATCCTATACTTTTGTGAAATTATTAGTTATCTCAATTAGTTTCTTTATTGATTTTCTGGGTTTTGTAGTTTATATGACCTTTCTTATGATATGTTTGTTTAGAATTATGTTATTCCAAGCGTCATCCTTCCTCTAGGAATGCAAAGAAATTGATATTACTTGTTAGAAAAAATACATAGGGGCAGTTAGGGGTTGTAGTGGATAGAGCACCAGCCTTGGAGTTGGGAGGGCCTGAGTTCAAATCTAGCTGTGTGTCTCTGGGTAAGTTACTTAACCTTGATTGCCTCTAAAAAAAAAAAGAGAAAGAAAAAGAAAAAAAAATTTATACATATATGCACATGCATACACATGCACATATACATGAACAAATATAGAAACTGATATCATTCATATACAGAAGCCCAAACGTTAAAAACTACAAGTACCTCTGTCAGAGGGCTTTTGATCCTTTAATTGAGAAAACAAGCCAAGGCTATTTTCCTAGTAATGACATCAGTTTATAGACATGACTTCTAGGGAAATAATCTGTAATTGGCTACTACTCTGTGTATTGATGTGGTTTCAATTGATTTTAACTTTATTTTGCTTTTACCCTGAAGGCAAGTTTAGAAGGTCTCTCCATATATAATTCCATAAGTAAATATCCACTTGGGCCCAAATAACCCTATAGCCCTTGGGACTACAGGTAAATTCTTATATATTCCCCTTATTAGATGTCCTAGAATAGATGGGAAGATAGTCTGATGCTACAATTCTCATCCATTTCAATCAACTGAAGTGTTCAAAGTTCTCAAAGGATCAGTTTGGAAGCAGAAAAAACAAATAAAACCTAGTTCCACATCAAACACCATCCTGAATCCAGGAAAAGGAATGTCCTTAGCATACTTCAGAGAGGAAAAGCAAAAGAGGAAAATTAGGAAGCCAACTTATGAGCTGCCATACCATCACCCTCATCTGGAGGCAGATCCTGAGAACCACAGTACCCTCCTCCTCTGTTCTCTTTCTGTTTCTCTTGGTTGTTTTCCTTCTATGTGTTCAACTGCACCTTCTCAATCTTTTTTGTTCATTCTTCATTCTTGTCACATCTGCTACATGTGGATTTTCATCTTCTCAGTCTTGGACCTCCTTTTTTTATTCTGTGGTTAGCAAACATTTTCTGTAAAGGGGCAGATAGTAAATATTTTAGGTTTCGTAGGCTAAGAGGCAAAATGGAGAATATTTGCTGTTTTCAGTCATGTCTGACTCTTTGTGCCCCCATTTGGGGTTTTCTTGGCAGAGATACTGGAGTGGTTTGCCATTTCTTTCTCCAGCTCATTTTACAGATGAGGAGACTGAGAGAAATAGGGTTAAGTGACTCACCCAAGGTCACACAACTAGTAAGTGTCTGAAGTCAGATTTCAACTCAGGAAGATAAGTCTTCCTGACTTCAGGCCAAGCACCCTTGCTTCTGCCCCACCTTGCTGCCTGGAATAAAAATGAGGTACTCATATAACAAGAGAGCAAACAAATTTCCACAATTTTTGGACAAAATTCAAAATATAAAAATAACTGAGCACAATATTTGTAATATAGCTCTACTGCTGAGAATGGAATTCTTTTTTGGGAGGATAGCATTTTGCTTAAATGGGGTTCAAAATTAATGTTCTCTATCATCAATCGATGATACATCGATTACACATGTTTATATGTTATGAAATTTTATGTATTTCATCTTAAAAAATACTTTTTCACATAGATGAGTACTAAAAATACTAATATCAATATCAACTAACAAAAACTGATGTCATGAGCATATGATTTTAGCTGAAGATATTTATCACTTGGAAGGTATTTTGAAGAATTATTTTAGATTCTTCTCTTGCTATTTGCTTTTTACTGGGTCATTACATTGCAGATTAATTGCTTCTAATTGAAGATTAGGTGCAAGCTACTCGATTGCACAGTAAAAGGGATTTTGAAATAATGAAATTTCTTTTTGCACTTTCATCAAGATCTGAAAAAATTGCTAGAAGTATAGTTTGAATTCAGAAAAATATCTACTGCAAATTTGTGTGGGAATGGAAATCATGCTTCTTTTTTTAACTTTTGACAACATGGGAAGTCTATAAAGCAGTTTGACATTACTTGTGATTCAATTGTCAAATTGCTTTACCATATATGCATGAACACTGATTTGTCTTGTAATTTTAGTTTAAATTTCATCAAGAAACTCTCTCGAGCCTGCAGCAAAAGATAATTTCCAAAGCCATTCAGTGTTCAATAATAGTGATTGAGAATGGTTGTTCTTGTTCAGACAAATTTCAATCTCAGCCAGGAGCTCAAAAAATTGTAATAACTTCCCCTCCCCCCTTATTGTTTTGATATGATGGGTGTGCAGTGGGTATGGTAATAATAATGAAAAAAATGCTGTATCACAATATGCTATGAAGTTATAACTGGGTCACTGCTATTTGTAGTTTGCCGAGCAGCAGTGTATAGGAAAGAGAGTACCCACATACAGTCTCTGTTCTAACTACACAACTCTGTCAATATAGCGTGAAAACAGCCATGGACAATATATAAATGAATGAGTGTTGTTGTGTTATAATAATACTTTATTTAAAAATGTAAAAAACATTCTTAACTCCCTGGATGTACTAAAATAGGTGTGGGTTAGATTTGACCCATTGGCTGTAGTTTGGTGATTCCTGCACTTGGTAATCTCATCAGCTCCCATGGGTTCAATTGTTATCTTTATCTCTTCCCAAATCTCTATTTCCAACCATCTTTCCACTGAGCTATAGCCATACATCACCAACTATCTTTTGAACATATCAAACAGGTTGTTCCATTGGTGTCTCAAATTCAATATATGCAAACAGAATTCATTATCTTTCCTCAAAACTTTTCTCTGTTCTGAGCTTTCTTATTATTGTAGAGGTCACCACCCCAGAAAAGCACCCTGAGTAGTTGGCGGGTGCCTTTAATGCTATCAACTCAAGCCCTGACCAGCTGTATTCATTTTTAGGGTCTTTGACTAGTACTCCTTTTCCATTTAACCAACTAACTTCATGTAGCTTTTACAAAAGGATATTTATTTATGGCATAAACAAAGTAGAAACATTTCCCCTAATAATGAAGAAGCATAATTGCCCCTCAGTCTCTGAGTGGAAATTAATCTCATAACTTAGCTCGGCTCTTACATACTATTGATCCGGTTGAGTTCATGTACAAATGTAATGTGACTGCTTTGTCAGTCCTTACATGGGTCTGGAGTCTCAACGGTCACTCCCAAAGATCTTTCTTTTTTACTCAGGACATTGAGGCTAAGCTGACTGTAACACCCATTTCAGTTCCTAGATTCCTGTGGCTATCTGCTCTGACCAAGGTTAGAGACTCTATACTCCCTTCACCTAACACAGAAAAAAAAATAAACAAAAATATGTGGGGTCAAATTATCAGATCTGCAAGAAAAACCACTGAAGCAGAGCTCTAAGCCAATAGCACTTTATTAAAGAGCCCCCTCTAATGAAGTGAATCTCAGATCTTCCTCATGATCTGAGATGCTCCTGGTCCCCAGGACCTTGTTTTTATAAGGTTTGATATCGAGTTTAATTAACATCTGGACTCGGATAGTTTGGAGAGACAATACAAAATACAAAATTCTATTGGTTGATAGACCTTGTTTTGAAAGCCAAAAATGATGCATCAGCTAAAAAATGATATATCAGGTGGAGAAGAGAAGGGTCATGGTTGGACAAAGCACTGGAGATCTCTGGTGACTAAGTGGTCATAAAATGGTCATAAGATGGTCACGTGCTTGAGATGGGCAAGAGATAGTGGTCCAGAAGTACAAAAATAAGTTGGTGGATTTTCCAAAGAATCAAGTCTCCTACCCATGCTGGCTTTGGATATGGGATTTAAGCAAAATAGGATGGAGATATCTTTGTCAACATTCTTGCAGTTGTTCAAGTGAGCTTTAAAACTGGTAAACAAGTAGTGAACATTACATTTGTGGGATAAAAATTATCCTTCTTATTTCCTTATGCAACACTAATCTTTCTTTCTTCAACTTGCTTAATTCCTCTAGTAAACCTCTTTTTGGTTCTTTAGTGGTTACAAATGCACAGTTAATACCAATTTCTTTAAGGGCTTTTGGACAATTGGAATTAGTCACAATCACCTAGTTTTTGTAAGTGATAGGCAAATAAACAAAAACAACTCACTCAGCACAAGTTCCTCATTTTAGGGTGTCACAGATTTCAGTAAGCAGGATGACAATCTCCTCAAAGTTAACCTCTTTCATGATGGAAAGGCATTCATCCAGTTATTTTGACAATGCCCAAAAGGATCATCTAAAGCCCAACCATGACACAGGGATATAACAGAAACTGTACTACTGGAAAACTATCTGTTAGAGATTGTACTTTTCTGAAGGGCTCAGGGTATAACTTTTTCTCTATTTCCTTTCAAATCACTCAAAATTAAGTCCATTTATTTTGTTTTTTTTAAAATAATGTGTGAATTCTGGTTTTCACTCTCAAAATTTCAGAATTTGATACTTTTATAAACCATATGCTTATTTTAATTTGATTTTTTTTTCTAATCTGAGCACCCTTGATCACTGATGACTAGTACAATTTATGACTTTTCATGGCTTTCAGACTGGCCATCCTTACTTGCAAAGCCCCTATCACTGTGCGCTGCTCAAAATAGCCTTGGTGTGGCTATAATCAACCCTAATACCATGAAAGCTACTCAGGTCCCTTCTCTCCTATTAAAGGGTTATTGGGGTCCACTGCTAGTCCCACTTTCTGCAACTGGAATCACAGTGCCCTGCTCCTCCAGTCATAGACACTGGAGTAGCATTGCCTTTTCCCTTTTCCTCTTTTTATGTAAACTAAATTATTCCTTATATTTTTAGGGTGAGGGAAATAGGGGATCCCTGTCCTAAAGAGTCACATGATTCAATCCCCTTCAGCCTTTATGAAAGGCTTCTGGAGATCTAGTCACGGACTTGGTGTCCAGGCTTATAAGAATAAGAGATCCCCAGCAGGTGGCACCTGTATTGGGTGTGCATGCACTTAATTTATTTCTATCTATTTTTATGTATACATATTCTTGTTTAACTCTATCTTCAATGATTCTTTCTTTTACTATAACCTTATTTATACAATTTGAACTTATTTTCACTAACTAATTAATTTCAACACAAGTTTTACTGTGTTTTAATTTACCTAAACAATCTACTTGAACTGCAGTTTTGTCATTAAACTTCATTTACTTTCAGTTGTTTTTAAATTTCAAAACAAGTTTTTCCTTTTTCTGGGAGCACTTTGGAAATCACCTTCAATCTGGTACCTCTAATCAGGACTTGCTTGGTGTGGGCAGGTTGGTTGTTTAAAAGCAGTAAACAATAGAAGGGTAAATAAACTCCAATTCTACCCACTTTTATTCTTTTTTTGAAGATGATATAAAATTTCCTTATTCTGCCTTCTAATAATAAAAATTCCTTCCTATGATAAACTTATCCCAACTTTAAGTATAGTTTTTAAGTATACCTTTATTCTACACTAAAATTAAAACCAATTTCACAGACTGATAGTCCAAAACGTAAGACTTAGAGATTGGCTAATTGAACTTCTTCAGACTTAGTAAATGTGTTTCCTTTTTAAATTCTGAGTTGTGGAATCAATTAAACACACAAAATTTTTAATCTAATTTTTCCTACACTATTTCCTAAATTTTTCTTATTTTAACACCTTCCTGAATTCCTATTTCACTGAATCTCTCCTGAACATATTTCACCACTATTATGACAGTTCTTAAAATGCAAACTTCAGTTTAAAAAAAATAATAAAACAAAAAAAAAACCCCACAAAGCCAGAAAAAAAGTAAACCAGCTTTAAATTGATCCCAGTCATTTTTAAGGTCTCTTTTAAAGAGTAATAATCTGTGAATTTTGTTTGTTTGTTGTTGTTTTCACTAAATGCTAGAGAGTTTGGTAGTACCCTTATAAGCTCATCAAAATACTTTATAAAAACATCCAAACTGTAATTTAGGAGTTAAAGAAATCTGACTATTCCTTTTTCACAAATTTAGTTTCCAATGATTTTTTTTTTGTATCTTAGTTTTCAATTAATTTCTGTATCTGTCTTTCATCTCATCAATCTCCAACATGGCCAGTATTGGAAACAGAGAAAAAAGAGAGATTTGTCCTTTTTTAAGACTTTTTCTTATAGCCTATTTCTTTTGGTTGATCAAGTTAAAAGAAATACCTGTTAGTTATGGGTTAGCACAAAGCATGAATAGCACAGACAAAATAGATACATAATTCCCACTCTCTTAATGATTTTCCTGATTGTATAAGGTCCTTTTCTATCTGAAATAAATAATCCACTATTGCTAAACTTAGTTTCAAACAGACACACATAACATATAACAAGATACAACATTAAATTAAGCCTGAATTTCTCCTAAGTTTTTCTTTACGAGATTTTGAAGTCAAGATCCTACGTGTCTCCTCTATTAAGTAGAGAACTTATGACCATCTTGTGGCTGAGGTCCTGCAGTCAGACAAAGATAATTCTTCTGTATCCTAATTATCTTAATGCTTTTAAAATCTTATTAACCAAACATGTAATTTAGTAACAATGCAAATTACACTAGTCTAATTTGCCAGTTGGGTTCACCCTTTTAAAGCGCATTTTGTTTTTAGAACAAGTCCCTAATAGATAGGAGAGCTGGTTAAAGTTCTATTCCTCTAGACTTTTTGCCAAAGTATAATCACAGGAAGAAAAACTGAGAACGATGAAGAATTTAGCACTATCAATAGTTCATTTGTTCTAAGCTGATTTGGGAAGTTATTCAATAAAATTCCATAACTTTCTAAATAATCAAAAGTTCTGTGCTTTAGCCAGAATAATTCCCCAAACCTTTGGTCTTCTCAAACCAAATTTTGCACAGTTTAATAGCTCTTTGTTTAGTTATCCTCAACCCTCTGGACAGGGAGTCCACTCTTTTCCCAGGCTATCCTAATGGACATCCTGTAGGATGCATTTCTTCTCTTATGCCCAACCCCATGTCTCCTGCAGGTGTCGGCGACCAAGAATGGCATTCTTCTGAGGAACTTCCCTTGAGAGAATAGGATTAGAGATACATACCTTTCTGGCTATTCCTTCTAAGAAGCTCCCCAATTGAAGGCGTTGGAGATTATTTCCCTCAAATATGAAGCAAGGGGGATACTTTCCTACCCACCTGAGTTCCACCTGGATAGGCGTCTTTCCTACAGTTAACACTGTAATATTCAGGGATTTGTTTTGGTGATTTCTCCAAAAATTCCAATTCTTAATTTCTGGGCTTAACCTCTAGGGTCCTAAGACCGGTCAATTATGGGGGAACATTCAGCAAAATTTATATCTACTTTCCTTTAAAACTTCATGAAAATTTAGCTCTGACAATCCTAAGCAAATACAAATGAAAAAACCTTTTCCTTTCCTCATATCTGTAAAACTAAAATAAGCCTACTTCTCAGATCAAAAGGGGGTGGGATTGCTTCCAGCATGGTCACAGCCTTGACAGTTTACTGTAGAGGTCTGGAATCTCTCCCCTAATGCCCCCAAAATTCTCTCTCAACCAGTTTGAGAGATTTCTCTATTAATGACAAGAATTATTTAATTACTCCTTGTTAAAAGAATTTAAAGACAAAAAAAATCTGCTTTAACCCTGCCAACAGGAAGTTTTAAAATTAGCTAGGTAGCTAGCTGGCTGAAAATGAGGAACTAGCAATTCCACTGTTGAATCTCCCTGGTCTTCACAAAATGAAAGTGAGAAAAATGGAGGGGGAAAAAAGAGTAGCCTATGTTCAAAAGTTAAAATTATGACCATATGATTTTTTAAAAATGGAATTTGAGTGCTCTAGAACTTATAAATTTAGACAGATTAGTCACAAATTCAAACAGGGACCCTTCTTAAAGAAAATGAATTTAGGGTAAATCAAGGCAGACTCACCAATCTTGAAAAGACTTACCTGGGCTCAGAGAATTTGGGTGCAGACAGAGAGGGGAGTCCAACCACCCAGGGCTGGTATCTGTGGGGGACCTGGTGTGCACTTCATCTTTGGGTCCCTTGCAGGGCTGGCCAAAAGAGGTTGAGGTCCATGCGTTGCTGTCCCATCTGGAGTCACCATTAATGTGGGAATAAAAATTATTCAACTTACAATAAGAGAAACTGAGGCAGAACTCTGCACCAATGGCACTTTATTAAAGGGTCCATGGTCAATTCTAATGAAGTGGACCTCAGATCTTCCTCATGATCAAAGATGTCCCCTCCATCCAGGGCCCTATTTTTACAGGGTTTTTTTATATAGGTTTTTTTTTATAGGGTTAGATATCTAAACATTAAAGAACAGCTGTACCAGATACATAATAATTCCATTGGTTAACATATGATGCATAAACTAAAATAAGCAAACTAAAATCAGTGGGGTCACAGGTTGGGCAAGGCAGGAAATATTTCTGCTGACCAGGTAGTCATAAGGTGACCATAAGATGGGTGAAGGATAGGGCATCTCCATTGAGTAGGTGGACATAAGATGGACACCTGCTCATGTTGGACAAGAGAAAATGGCCCGGAGGTAGAAAAAAATTTTAGGGAGACTTTCCATATAGTTGACTCACCTCTACCACGCTGGGCTTGGTCACCATGACAAGGAAAGACAAGGATGGAGAGCTGCTAGCTAATTACCTATGATTATGCAAGTGATCTTAACCATGTGCAGCTCTGGGGCCAAATATTCAGAACTTATAGTCGTATCAAATTGATGGATAGCGATTGGAATAGAGTAGGAGTCTTCAACAAATCAATTTCCTCACATTAAAGTTTGAAGCCTACTATAAAGGCCTACTATAAGAACCAATCTTATCTAACTATCCCTATATGATTTATGTAAAATATCAAACTGATTAATACTGATTGGAATACAGTAGAGGTCCAAATGAATCATTCCTCACAAAATTCAAGGGCAGAGGCTTGTTTTGAAAGGTAATATGTTTTCAGAGGGGATAAAGCCTCTGAGGTTTTTCCCCTTGCAACATAATCTCTCACTAGGTCCTATGAGAAGAGTCTCCCAGACTCAAATGAAGCAAAGAGGTAGCCCAAAATCAACTCAAGCCTTTCTGAAGATGCTGACAGTTTTGACCACATAGTCTTATGGTTAGCCAACTAGAACCAGTTACATAACATCCCCACATACTCCACCTGTTATCCAGAAATGGGCATTTTGGTCCCAGAGTGGCCTATCATTTGGGCTCTGGAAAGAGGTATTGAATTGTGTTGAAGATTCCAATACTTAGAACTGAGAAGAGGAGGAACGAGTCACGGGAGAATGGTTTTAGGATTCTAGGGAACCCAACCATGCTCTCAAAACGAAGGTGTGTAATGCCTAAAGGGATTGTACTGGAATAAAGTATATTTTAGGTCACATGGTTTTGGAGAAGTTCATCAGAATATGCTTTAATAGTAGAATGGGGGTTTCTGTTTATTGGAAATCATATTAGCCCCATACTAACAGGATTTCTGAGAGGCACAAATATATGTAAAGTATCTCGCAAACCTTAAATTGTTGCTACTACTGCTGCTGCTGCTGCTCCTGTTGCTTGCTGTTATTATGATACCATCCTTACTTGGTAGCCTTGCTTCATAATCATGATTGTGGAGGAAACTGAATTTTAACATCACATAAAGCCCACCACACTGTACCAAGTTCTGGTTACTGCAAGCCACCCAGAAATGTACCTCAAAGAATATATAACCGATATTCAGCACATTGCAGAAGGGGTAGCAAAAGGAAACTTAAATGACCTTTGGGCTTTGAATTGTGAATTTAATTCCATATCAAGAAGGGAGAAAAGTCCTTGACTCACTAGCCTTTTTGACTTTTCCTTTGTCTTTGAAGGTACCCTTTGAAGGACTGCGTTGAAGTCAAAGAGGCAAAAAAAGTGGAATGCAAGATCTTGTAGTTATGGGACAGAAGATAAATCTTCTGTTAGCAGGAAGGCTGCATTTAAAATTATGACCAAAAAACATGCTTCTGAAAACCAATTTGGGCTGAACCAAAACCAGGATCCAACCTCTTCTTGAGAGAACCTCTTCCACAACTCTTGAAGCAGTGTCTTCAAGTCTGCCCCACCTCTCTTGAACTGTTGTTAAATTTCTTCCCCTGTTATTCTCCAGCCCACTTTCACTATTAAGCACTGCAATAATCACTCTGCGTTTCCTTTTACAACAAAACAAAAAAACGAAAAACGAAAAACCAAACCAAGACTTTTTCTTATATCCACGCTTAAGAATCTCTTAAAGAAAAAGTGACGACACTCATCTGTAAAAGATTGTTAAACGCCACCCCAGCCCACTTCTGTTGGACTGAAGGTGGGGAGGAGGACGCGTAAAGCAAATGCAGAGAAGCCTTAGGCGCACCCACCTCCCAGCGGGGCAAGGGTGGCCAGGGAAGCCACTTGGGCTGAGGTGACTTTTCGAGGCGGGGGAGGGAACCCACGGCCGCGTTAGCTATTCGCTGGAGCAGGAAATTCAACCGACTAAGCCTGCGGGCAGGGCTGGCTAGTCAGAAGCTCACTTGTGCCCAGGCAAAGAGAGAAGCAGAGACAGAGAGGGATAGATCGAGCGTGCAGCACAGCCAGACTTTGCCTCTCCCAGCTCAGGAAAGGCTCCTTCCTCCTGCTCGGTACCTGCAGCCCAACCAAACTTTCACTATTGTCTGAAGTGAGAAGTTGTCCCCCTCCTCTTTCTTTCCTTCATTTTTTCCGCTGGTTTGCCTTTATCTTTTATTACAGTCTCCCATCTTCTTCCCCAGGGTCGTACTTTTTCAGTTTGTTATCTCAACCTCTTCTGGGAGTATCCAGATAGCTTCTTGAACTTTTTTCACCCCCAAATCTTTACCCTTGCTAAAGTACCTAGGGTCATCTCCTTACACTCCACCCTCTCCCCCGCCCCCTTACCTCACTTTTCAAGGACACCTCTTTTAAGGTAAGCAAAAGATAACTATTACTTTACCCCTCCTTTTGGGGCGGGGGGGGGAATGTGATGCATCTTTGTTCTGGGAACGGTAGTAGGTACCCAATACTAGGGAGGCAAGGGCTTCACTAGTAAAACTGACACTTTACCTGCTCATTCTACTCACCAGGAGAAGTTGGATACTAGGCGACGAGCATCTCCTTGTCCCCATTTGTCCTTGCATCAGCTAGGAAAGTTCCTTGTTATGCGGCAATATACATTGAGATTACAGTTAGAATTTCCTTCAGTCGCACCTGGTAAAAAGATTGTTGGATAGAGCCAGGATCAGTTAGGATTCAGGCCCAGGAAAGTTATTAGTTGTATGATTCCTTGGGAAGCTACATCACAGTGCAATGTAGTGTAGTGAACTGTATTTGGCAGGGTAGGATTCTGTTCAAAACCTAACTCAGTTTTGCTAGTACTGTGTGACTTTGTGTATTACTTTAACCATTGTGGGTCTAGGTTTCCTCAGCTCTGAAATGAGGTCAAATTTTTTTTAATTTCTAAAGTTCCTTCCATCTCTCTCTCTCTCTCTCTCTGTCTCTGTCTCTCTCTGTCCCTCTCTGTCTTTGTCTCTGATTCTGTCTCTCTGTCTCTTTCTGTCTTTCTGTCTGTCTGTCTGTCTCTCTCTCAATTTGTGTCTTCTTTGTTGTTTATTCAGCTGTAAATAGGAGTTAATTCTTATGGCTGTAAAGTTTAAGTGTCCTGTGGATATGTTTTCTACAAAGGCAAAATAATAGTGGCTCAACTAATGTGTTCAGACACAGATCATCCTTACCTTGAGGACACATTAAAAAAAATATTTTGACTTCTTGTTATTCAGTCACATTCAACTCTTTGTGACTCCATCTGGGATTTTCATGGCAAGGATCCTGGAGTGGTTTGCCACTTCTTTCTCCAGCTCATTTTACAGATGAAGAAACTGAGGCAAACAGAAGTTAAGTGCTTTGTCCAGGGTCACACAACTAGGAAATCTCTGAGACCAGTTTTGAACTCAAGAAGATGTGTCTGAGAACATTAGTTGAGTTACTATTATTTTGTCTTTGTAGAAAAATCTCGAACCTCTGAAATGCCTTTGAGAGTCCTGGTCATTTTATTTTTGGTATTTATGGAGCGAAGCACCTCAGGTAAGTGCTTGTATCATAATGTATGTATTCAATAAATTCCCTCCATGGAGTCCATAATCCATTTATAAATTTTTCTTTATTCTGCCTCTTGGATGATTTAAGCATTTACTTTCCTGTTTAAATGTTGAACTTAATCCGTCTTGACACAGCCATCAAACGAACAGCCTTTCACATGCAATTAAATTGATCATACAATTAGGATGCAATTGGGGACACTTTATCATGTTTTTATTAGATGAATATTAGAATACCCCTTCCCTTGGAGATGAATGTTTATGAGCATTGGTAAGCAGTATCTTGAACGTACTTTATTTCAGCCCCTTCTCCATGGTAGCTAATCAACATCGTTAGTTAATGCCTTAATGCTTTGATGGTAGGCATTCCTTCACCACAAAGAAGAAATTTATTACTTAGTTTATTTTAACTTAGTTTATTCCAACTTATTACTAATTAGTTTTTATTTTTCTGTTTCCTCTGTGACTTCTTGTGATTATTAAAGACTTTTCCAGTCCTAGGAAGCTAGGATCTGGGGCAAGTTTAGTCAAACCCCCTGAATAAATAGGTCAGATGGGGCTACAGGATGCATAGAATGACTTCTTGAAAACCTCAGACTGAGACATTGAGGTCTTGCATCAATCTACAAGAATCAGACAGGAAGCAATGGACATCTCTACCCTTTTTGATAATAGTTTGAGATCAGTTTTCAAAACAAAGAGGCTGGACTTCTGAGAGGAATATTGTAGTACTAATCTGAGAGAATTTAGTATTTCAGCAGAGGATGTCCAGAAAGTCTTAGTACAGTTTTAAGTTAACTTTAAAGCTGCACTAAGACTTTTTGGGACAACCCGCATTTTCAGTGTCTGAAGGAGTCCTTGTTTTTTAATCTGAAGTGGAAAAAGGTTGTATCCCAGGGGGGAAAAAAAAGATGGCAGCCATAGGAAGGACAAGTGATAGCAGATAGATTAAGAGTATGATCAGAGGACATAAAGAGCACATTTTCATATAGTTAACTCTTGATTATCTATGGGAATGGATAGAAATCATGGAGTGGTTAATTTATTTAGAAGGGATAAATCATACATACTTTCAGTTACACAATCCTCCCCATCCTCCAATATACACACACACTCACATAGATATACACTTGCCTTTCTCTAAGCCTGGTTTAGGACGGTGGTGACTGTACGGAAGAAATTTACTAACCCACAGATGGCTACCTGTAATTTCCCTTGTCCCACTCTAACAGCAAAACAAAGTGGGTGGGAATACTCTCCCATGGTGATAAGATTCTTCCCCTTTTCAAAGATAGCAGGAAAGACCTCTGGTTTGGAGTCCTAGCATCTGAGTTCCACTCCTCACTTGGCCATGTATGACTTTTGTGATTTAGGAAAGTCACTTAACCACTCTACCTCACTTTCTTCATCTATAAAATGAAGGATTGGACTGAGTCCATAATCTTATGATGTTATGTATAAACCTGTCAGGCTCTACATTACCCTTTTCGGGCTTATTTTCAAGGCTTAAGACTTATTTTAACCTGATTTTAGCTACATCGGAATATTGAGGAAGAAGGAGACAGGTACATAATCCAATTTATGGGAGGCCAGTAGCCCCTGGAGTATCTTTGAACACCTCTGGAAATAGCCCTTCCTTCTAGAATTCCTTTGTTTAGCTAATGTAATTTTTCTATTACCTATTTATTTTTATCTTTTATTTTTAAGATGGCATTTTACTTTTTAACCACATTTCCCCTTTAACTCTACTTTTCTTGTGAAGATTTGTGTGTTTTCCGAGATCACATTACTGCACTGGAAGGCGAACCTTATTACTTGAAATGCTGCCTGTCTACTGATCATCATCATCATAGAAACCATACTGTCAGGTGGTCAAAACGCTATGGACCAAATAGAACAGTGCCCCTGAGCTCAAGTGAGAGGATCATTTTTAATGATGATGCTATAGAATTTTGGCCAATGAAAATGATTGATGAAGGAATGTACACTTGTACAGTAGGGTAAGTACATTTATTCTTTTATATTGATTAATTTAATACAAATTTAAGTTTGTTAGTAAGGATTAAGTATATATGAAAGAGCGGCAGAAACTGTAGAAGAATATTCAGTGTGATTCAACAAATGTTTACTAATTTCCTGCTATGGCTTCATAGAATCTGAATTTAAAGACATTTCAGTTCATAGGGTTGTGTGGTGTGAAATTTATAACTATAAAGGAACTTAGAGGGCATGTAGTTTAATTCCTGCATTTTACAGATGAAGAATTTGAAGCCTAGAGAAATGACATGACAACCAAGGTCACAAAGGCTAAATAAAGTAGGATTTAATCCAATTTAATCCCAAATTCTCTGAGTCCTAATCAAGAATTCTTTCCATTTCATTATGTTACCTACCATATAATATAACCCATCCCTAAATAGAAAGCTGTTTTACAATATACCCAACTGGCCATCAAGCTTCTGCTTTACTTGACTAATTTTCTACAAAGATTGTGACTTTTTTTCTTTTAAGGACAGTGAATGAGGAGGAAAAACACTTTAAAAGTAGAGAGAGGTTGGCTCATAAATCAGCATTCAAATCCCAGTATTCTGATTCTAAGCCTAGTTTTCTTTCTGGTATTTCTTATGCTTTATGGCCCATCAAGCCCAAGGGAGAACATGATTATCCTTTTTAAAATCAATCTCAAAAATTAGGGTCATATTCCACACGTTGAGTCATTCATTCTCTCAACCGCAAATATCATAATTTTCATAAGTAACTCATTTTGACATATTTATCAATTGTTAAATTAATCTGCTTCTTCTTCCTATCATAAACCTGTGATTCAAAATTGCTATTTGCTAAGGAGAAGCCACTTTTCCTATGACTGTTCCATGCTTTCTCATCCTTATCCATCTCCACCCCAAACCTCCTCTGCTTTATCACTCATGTCATCCCCTTTCATTCTGCTCTCTGGAATTCTCATTATATCATAAAAAATATATCTATCTCTTTACCTTAGATTTCTTCCTTTCATACCCTTTTCCAGAATTTTGCAGTTAGGAAGCTTAACTTCCTCCAGAACACATTGTCTGCCTGGTCATTATCTTCATTATTCAATATTGTTGTTGTTTTTCTCATGCCCCTTTACACACTGGGTCAGGACAATGGATAGACAAAACCTTTGTTTCTTGATGTCACTTCCAGACTATCCTTTTTCTTCCATTTCTCAACAACTTCTTTTCTGAGGTTCACTCCATCTATATCATTATTATGCATATCTTTTCAGAGGTCATCTACCAGACTCCAGGTTATCTTTTCCCTTGCACAAGGAGATCAGTACTTATTTCAAAATCTTCCTTTCTAATCTAAAACCTGTCCATATACTTGGGGACTTCAGTAGACCATGATGACCTCTGAAACTCTCTGGTCTCTTAGTTCATCAGCCTCTTTAAGCTGTGTGACTTATACTCAGCTGCTCAATAGAATCACATTTTAGACCACAGAATCACTCATAATTGTATGAATTCCATGACCTTGACTTCTGAAATTCCCTTCTCTGGTTCCTGGTCTTCCAACACTCCTTCTGCCTCACTTTTACAATATAAAGATGAAGTATAATACAGTCTCAGTTATTCTCAAGATTATATTATTTTTTGTTGCTGTTGTTGTTATCCATGCTTATCAATGTGTTCACAGGTTCATTGAAGTCTTATTATTTATTATGCCAATCAGCAAACAAAATGCCTACAAAATGCCAGACAAATAATATTTCTCTCATCTAATAACATCCACCATTAACATATATGGCATTTCCTCATCACCTAAAATTCAGGTTAAACAGATTTGTCTTGCTTAATTGGGAACAAGTCTTGATGACCTAAAATAAAAGTATAATTCTCCTATATGTGATATTTTAGGATATTATTCCTTGGGGGATTTATAGTGACTGATTGTCGTTGTCAGAAATTCTGATTCAGCTGCCCCCAGTTGTATAGATTTACTCTCCAACCAAAAGAAGTAACTGTGGTTTCACAGTGTTATTGATACAGATTGAATTCATTTCTGCATTAGGGCAGGGCTAATTTCATGGGTGTGGTGATGTGACAGAGATGTGTGTGTGTGTGTGTTTGCATATGCTAGTTTTGCCTTTCTCCATTCAGGTGTTTTAATATCAGTGCTACCACCTATGCCTTTCTCAATCTTCTTCCCAATCTTCCTCCAGGCACTTCCCTCAAAATAACCTAGTTCACAGTCTTCCCTCAAAAAAACAAAAACAAAAGCAAAAGCAAAAGCAAAAAACAGAACAGAATAACAACCAAAAAAAGCCAATTTTTTTTTTTCCTACTGTTGCTTACTCTGAAAGAATGTAATCTCCTGGAGGACAGGGACTGTATATATTTTTTATTTTTGTATCTTAGACCAGACATGCTTGATCTTCTCTCCTCTCTGACTCTGCTGCTTACTTTTCACAAGGATACCTCCCCACATGCCCCCCAGACTCTCAGCTCCATTTGCGTGTTGTCCTCCTCCCTCAGAATGAAAACTCCTTGTGGGTCTGTCTTTCTCATTTATATTTGTATTTCTAGTGCTTAGCACAGTGCTTGGCACATAGTAAATGCTCAATACAATAAATGCTTGTTGACTTAACTTGACTTGTATCCCCAGTGCTCAGAACATAGTAAGTGTTTAACAAGTGCTTATTGAATTGACTGGAATCAATAGCACAAGGGTAGCAAGTTACAGTGAAAGGGGGTTTCCTGTTCTCATTCTACAGCTAGGTTCCAGATAATCCATTTCTTAGCTATAAGAGAAGAAATAAGGGAGAGATCAATTGTATCTAAGAAATGGATTATCTGAAACCTAGCTACAGAGTGAGAACTGAGAAGCCCCTCTCACTGTTTCTTGTTACCTCAGCCCTCTAGGCAATCCCCTAAGACTTTAAGTTGAAGAAATGATGCCTTACCTAGATATGGAGTTTCTTCAACATGTAGACAGATGAATAGTTGTAGTGAGTGTGTTTATTGTTCTGCTTTCTTCAAACTGTATCATTACATGTGTCTTTGTTTTTTGAATTCTTCATATTTGTCCTTCCTTCCTTCCCTCCGTCTTTACTTCTTTCTTTCCTTCTTTCTTTTTTCTTTGTTCCTCTCTCTGTTTCTCTCTTTTTCTCTATTTATCTTCTCTCCTCTTTCTCCCTTCCTTTCTTCCTCTTTCTTTCCTTCTTTCTTTCCTTCCCTCCTTCCTTCTTTCCTTTCTTCCTTCTTTCTTTCTTCCTCCCTCTCTTTCTTTCCCTCTCTCTTTCTTTCTTTCTTTCTTTCTTTCTTTCTTTCTTTCTTTCTTTCTTTCTTTCTTTCTTTCTTTCTTTCTTTCTTTTCTCTCTATGATCATCACCATTTTGGGAAATGCAAATTGGAAGATGTGGAAAACCCCTCAGTCATAGCATATTAGCAACTCTTCTGCAATGTATAATGATTCTTGGGGCCCTGACTAATTGTAACTTACACATAGTCATATAGCTAGTGTATATCAGGATTTGAACCTATGTCTTCTTCACTCCAAAGTTGGCTCTCATAATTTCTTAAGATTCAATAATATTCCATTATATTCATATGCCGTAAGATTTTTTTTTAATCATCACACATCTCAACATCTTTTACCGACATTCACTATCATTAGGCCCCTAATTTCTTTCCAGCTATTACAATTAGTGCTGTTAGAATGTTTTTGGTATAGAAGGGTCTTTTTTCCCCCTATAGGTGAACTCTTCAGGGCATAATCTCAGCAGTGAAGACATGGAGTTCTATGTTATGTCATGTTATGAACATTTTTGTAGGTCTTATTACTATTCTATTTTATCAAAGTATTACTACAGTACTTCTGAGTGGGAGAAGAATAACTCTGGAAAAACTCCCCTGGACTCATTTATCCATAATTAATTTCCTCCCTGTTCCCCTACTTTTGGTGGTGGGGTATGGAGAAGAGAGGAAGAAGGAGGAGAAGGGTCAGGCAAAAGAGAAGGGTAAACTCCTATTTCTCCACCTCAAGGCTTGATTGAGTAACTACAAGTTTTAACTTGATAAACTGACGTTGTGAAAACGAAGGAGAAAGT
This sequence comes from Vombatus ursinus, assembly GCF_900497805.2. NCBI lineage: Eukaryota > Metazoa > Chordata > Mammalia > Diprotodontia > Vombatidae > Vombatus > Vombatus ursinus. Next base: position 24,317,021 of record NW_020954559.1, on the reverse strand, counting down.
GCAAACCATATAGTAATGGGTGGAGAGGGTGCCCATGAAGGTTTCATTTTTAGATTGATGTAGCCAAGAATATTCACTCTCTTTTTCATGTACTGAGGGTAGGTTTCATAGTTATGGTAGGATTTTAGTAAATACTGGATGAGAGAAAGGAGAAGATTGTAGGGGTGGGGAGGGTGTTCTAGGAACAGGGTGTAGTCAGGGAAGCAGGTTTGAAGATAAAGTGGACAGATTAGGGGAAGGTGTGAAGTTTGAGGAGAATTATGGAGGTGGATGGGCTGGGCAATTGGGCAAGATAAGGTAAGTGATGTAGAAGGGATGAAAGGTTTTAAATCAAAACATGAGGTGTTTAGTTCTGACCCATAGTGCAATAGGGAGTTGGTAACTGAGGGGGAATTAAAGTATAGTTGGAGGTGACAACTTTGGCGAACATATTAAATTAAATAGGGATAGGTCCCTGACCCCACATAGTCAATCAGTTGTGAAGCCTTGTTCATTCTACCTTCACAAGATCCCTCTCATCTATCTTTCTTCTATCTTCTAGCATAGCCAACACCCTAGTTTAAACACTTAAAACCTCTTACATGGATCCTAACTGGTCTACTGGTCTAAAGTCTGTCTCCTCTCCGAGTCATCTTCTACACAATTGCCAAAGTGATTTTTTCAAAGTACAAGTCTGAGCATGTTACTTACCTGCCCAGTAAACCCCAGTGATTCTTTGTTATACATCTAGGGTAGAATGAATCTCCTCTTTTTGTCATTTAAAACCTTTCACTGTCTGGTTCCAGAATACTTTTTGAGTATCACTACATATTTCTCTCCTGCACACATTTTAGAGTCTAATCAAACTGGCCATTTTGCAGTTCTTTAACACGGTACCACATTTCCCATCATCCTGCCTTTACACAGGATTTTTAGCCATGCTGGGAATATATTACTTTCTCACCTCTACCTTTTAGAATCCCTAGTATCATTCAAAACTCAACTCAAGCATAAGCACATGAAACCCTTCCCTATGATCTCATCTGCCGGTGCTCCCTCTCCCTTCAAATTACCTTGTACATATGTATCGCTTTCTGTGTGTGCGTGTATGTATGTATACATGTGTGGAAATGTATGCATATATACACATATATACACATACAAATATATGTATATATGTATGCAAAATAAACACACACATATATAGATAGCCTTATATACAAATGTATGCAAAATAAATATGCAGACATATATATATATATATATATATATATATATATATATATATATGCAATGAAGCAATACAAGGACACTCTCAAGGTCTCTCACTGGTGCAGGACCACCCAGTATGGTGTGACCTCATCAGAGAAGGTGATGAGCAAAGCAGAATTGAAGTGGCCCAACAGAAACACAAGATGCACAGATTTGGAGAATCCCTCCCAAATGTTCACATGGACTATTTGTGCCTGACCTGTAGTAGAATATTCTGAGCTCATATTGGTCTGATCAGCCAAAGCTGGACACAGTGTAGCTTGACTCTAGCATAGTTATGTCATGTTGGTCCTCTTCAAGAAAGAAGGACAACCATGCAAAATAAATACATGAAGTATATACGTGTGTGTATGTATATTATGTATTTGTATGTATATATATGTATGTATATATTTATATACAGATGGCTGTGTGTATGTGTATGTGTGTGTATGTATACACAAAATAATTACAAGGTAATTGCACTAGCATATGGGAGTGTCCACCTGAATTTTAACGAAGTCAATACAAAAAATGGAGGTCTATAATTGGGGCAAGTGTGTTGCAGCTTGGAATGCCACATAGCAAGTGCAGGGGTATCCTAGGAGGGGGCTGGGAACAAGGTTTATATAGGGTACTAAGGCAAAGAGAATGACTGGGCTGCAGGTGGGAGGGGTTAGGTATAGCTCAGTTTCACCAGATAAGTTGTTTTGCATGACATGCAAAAGTCCAATTTACAAGTTAATCAGAAGCTGGAGTGACTGTGTCTGGTCAGCCCCAAGTAATTAATTGGCCTGGGAACCGAAACCAGGTCAGGTTCTGTCAGTTCTTAGTCAACTGTGTTTGTCAGGATCATAGGGAGAGGTTTCTTATGGTGGTATTTAAGCTGAGTTTTGAATGATGCCAGAGATTCTAAAAGGTGGAAGTAAGGAAGGAGTATATTACATATATATCCATATGTATGTATGTATGTATGCAAAATAAATGTCTGCGACTACATATACACAAGGCCATCACATCCAACCCTTTCATTTTACAGATGAGGAAACTGAGGCACAGAGCAATTGAGTGATGACTACACAGTGTCACATAGCTTTTAAGTGTCCAAAGCAGCATTTGAATTCAGGTCTTCCTGACTCCAAGTCCAGTGCCTCATTCACTATACCATGTTGTTTCTACATATTGTCTACATATATGGAACATAAGTTCCTTGAGGGCAGGGATTGTTCCATTTTTGCTTTAATTTGTCTTTTTTGTTTTTTTTTTTAAACTTCCAGCCATTGCTCCCAGTTCTATCTTTTGGGGCCAAAGAAAACAAAGTTAATCCCTCCACCACAATTCTTCAGATACTTGAAAACTGCCACCATGATTGATTGAACATCCCTTCTTACTGAATCATTTTTTTTGTTTGGTTGTTTTTTTAGTTGTTTCTGACTCTTTGAAACCCCTTTTGGGATTTTCTTGGCAAAGATCCTAGAGTGGTTTGCCATTTCCTTCTCCAGCTCATTTTCCAGATGAGGAAACTAAGGCAAACAAGTTAAGTGACTTGCCCAGGGTCACCTAGCTAAGTAAGTGTGTGAGGCTGAATTTTAATTCAGATCTTTCTGACTCTAGGCCCCGGTGCTCTATCCACTGTGCAACCTAGCTGCCACCTGAATCATATTACCTAATCTAATTTCCTCTTTTCCCAGATAATGAACCTCAGGCCCAAAGAGGTCTGGACTTACCCAGTCATCTAACAAGTTAGCAGAGACACAAATGCCTTGATATTCAGTCCGAAGTTTTTTCCAATGTATTGTGCTCCCTCCCAATGCAGGGGTTCCCTAAAAGGAACCTCTGTTCTCTGCCCTCCACTCTCATCTCTCTCTCTTTTTCATGACTCCAAAATTTTTAACTTCATGTCTACCCTCTTTCTTGAACTTCATTTTACCATTTCTAATTGCATTCTATTCATCTCTGATTGATTCTTTTGCCCCTAAAATCCAAAATGCCCACCACTAAACTCATATTCTTTCTTCTCCCTCCTCACTCTGAACTCATTCTTCTTGACTCATTCATTCAACAAACATTTATTATTTTCTTTATACAATGCACTTTGCTGGGTGATAGAAGGAGACAGATATAAACAAAATAAGGTCCCTGCTCTCAGGAAGCTTACAATCTAATACAGGAAATAAAGCATGCATATACTCTTTTCAATACATAAAGGATCTATGCTTTTACCAGTGTACCAGAGCGTTTCCACAACCACAGATGATAGCCTCTCTGTGATTTAATAGATGGTCTTAAAAAGTTTTTCTGTTACATTAATCACTTTGGTAACGAAGCTCTCTGAACTTGAGTTCAGAGGATGATACTCATAGGCTTTCCAGCTTAGAGGAAGCTGTCGGGGTTTGTACTTTATATTGAGAATCCAGGATCACCTCTAGGCCAAGAAGAGGACTTTACTAGATATAAACAGGAATAATTATAATACAGATTAGAATGTAAGTACATAGGATGTACACACATATACACACACACACATACACACACACACTATCAGTACAGATGAAAGAGAAATCACAATTGGTTGAAGGACTCTGGGAAGACTTAATGAAGGAATAGCTTTATAACTAAGGCTGGAATGATGATTAAGGTTTCAACAGAGAGAGAACAATAAGCCAGGTATAAAAAAGGAGTTGTTATTCAGTCATTTCAGTCATGTCAACTCTTTGTGACCCCACTTGGGGTTTTCTTAGCAAAGATACTAGAATGGTTTTCCATTTCCTTCTTCAGCTCATTTTACAGTTGAGGAAACTGAGGTAAACAGGGTTAAGTGACTTTCCCAGGGTCACACAGCTTGTAAGTATCTGAGGCTAGATTTGAACTCAGGAGGATGAATCTGCCTGACTTCATACCTGGCACTCTATCCACTGAGACGCCTACCTACCCATAAGGAAAGAATAGAATGTGCCAAAGTGAAGAAATAGGAGAGCATGCAGTAAGTAGGGTGAGTTGTTCTAGGATAATATATGAGGAAGGATTATGGAAGATAAAGTTAAAAGGTAGTTTAGAATTAGATCTTGTAGAGTTTTGAATATCAAGCTAAAGTGTTCAAGCTTTATTCATTAGCCAATGAGGGGAACACTAAAGTTTGTTGGGCAACATAATAATACATTTTACACCTGTGCATGAGAAATATTAATTTTATATTTCTGTGTAGGAAGGATTGGAATGGGGAGAGGCTGAAGCCAGTGAAACTAATTATCTTGTAAAAACTTAGGTAATCATGGCCTGAACTAAAGAAGTGGCATTGGAATAATGAGGAAGAGACAAACCTGAAAGAAATTTTGGTGATAGAATTGATAGGACTTGGTGACTTATTAACTGGAAGTGGCTAAAAGAGGGGGGGGAAATTTTAGGGAAATAATGCCCACTACCTATGTGACCTTGGGTAAGTCACTTAACCACCATATTGTCCTCCATCTTCTTATCTCCAAAATAAAGGGATTGGACTAGATGGCAAGGTCACTCCCAGCTTTAAATCTATGGTCCTCTGACCCTACGATGCCATTGATAGAAATGGAGATGTTAGAAAGAGGAACAGGTTGAGAGAGCAAAGTGATGAATTAAGTTTTAAGCATGTTGGGTTTGAGATGAAAGTGGGGTAGGTTGATTTAATAACTACTTGCAAAGCACAAAGCATTGTACCAGGTGTTAGAGATATAAAAACAGTCCATGCCCTTGTAGAGCTTGCATTCTTCTGGGAGGGGATACCATAGAACATAGAAAGAAATCAAGGGAAAGAGGTAAGAAATATTTAAGAGCAATCAATCAAGAAGCACTTGTAATAAGTCCTGGGTTTAACAAAAAAAAAAAAAAAGAAGAAGGCAAAAGCCTTTCCTCAATGATCTTATTTTCTAATGGGAGAGGCAACATGTTAATAAATAGGCAACACAAGTTACATACTGAATGAAAGTCAATGTTCTCAATGATGGCAACTTTCTTTCTTTGAAGGTAGGTTTTGTTTGTTGTTGCTGTTGTTGTTGTTGTTGTGTGTGTGTGTGTGTGTGTGTGTGTTTTTAAAGAAATATCTGAAAGTTATTTAGAAGTAGGTCTAAGGTGGGGCAGCTAGGTGGCACAGTGGATAAAGCTTCAGCCTTTGGAGTCAAGAGGACCTGAGTTCAAGTTTGGCCTCAGACACTTGACACTCATTAGCTGTGTGACCCTGGGCAAGTCACTTAACCCCAATTGCCTCACCAAAAAAAAGCAAAAAAAAATAGGTCTAAGGAAACCTTTCAAGATTTCAGGGACTTTTGGTTGCTTCATAGCACAGTGTGGGGTCTTCTTCCTTCACTCCATTCCTCGTTGCATTTCCCCAACTTGGTTTGCTTACTGCTATGAGTGGACAGATTTTCAGCTGTTCCTAGTTGGCATAGGGGTTGGAGTGCTAAGCTTGAACTCAGCCTGAGTTCAAATCCCTCTTCAGGATGAGCAGTGTGACTCTGGGGAAGTCCCTTAACCTTAGATTCCTCAGCTGCAAAATGGGAATAATAATGATATTTACCTCACAGAGTTGTTTGAAGATCAACTGAGATTATACCTGTAAATGTGTTTTCAGACTTTAAAGTGCTCTGTAAATGTTATTAATCCTTAAGTACAACTCTCAAAATGTCTCTTCCTAACTAAAGAGGCTTTATTGGTTCTTTTTTTTGACTTTTAAGTTAAATTCAAGCTTTTTTTGTGTGTGGCATTTAAGACTCCCTGCATTGTATTATTACTTCATTGTTCCCTGACTGTGATTGACCCATTCAGCTTTATCATGGGAATAAGGCTATCCCCTCTTTTTCTCCTCTGTTTTCTGTCCAGCCCTTTAAGGCTGTGTAGTTGCCAGTAAGGTTCAGTTAGTCTTGCTTCGTTAATAGTTACATGCTAGTGCTCCTGATGAAACACTCAGATGGCACCTCGCACACTGTCTTTCACAAAAGGGCCCACTTGTCACAGAGAGGGTATGATTGGATGAGCACAAATTCATTAGTGACATTAGGACGCTTGAGTTAAAAAAATCCCCTTGGAGTTTAAATAGTGGATCTGAATATTCAGAATATTAAAAACAATTGAAATAAACCTCTCAGATGATTTAAGTCCTGCTCCCCAAGAAATGATTTGATAAAAAAAAATTCTCTTTTCTGGAGAGCCAGTAGGATGTAGTAGAAGGAAAAGTAGATTCAGTAGTAGTCGTGTTCCTCATACAGTGATTTTTAGTCGTGTCTGATTCTTAGTGACCCCACTTGCAGTTTTCTTGGCAAAGATACTGGGGTGGTTTTCCATTTCCTTCTTCAGCTCATTTTACAGATGAGAAACTGAGGCAAATGGGATTAAGTGAGTTGCCCAGGGTCACACAGCTAGTAAACATCTGAGCCTTGATTTGAACTGAGGAAGAAGAGTCTTCTAACTTCAGGCCTGGCACTCTATCCACTGTGTCCCCCAGCTGATTTTGTCACCTACTAGCTGTATAACCTTGGACAAGTCACTTCTGAGTCTGCAGTACCACCTAGGTGTCTCATAAACATTATATTTAAATGTATTTTGGCTTTCTTCCTAACAAGGAATGCTATCCACAATTGGAAAGGGATGTCTCAGAAATCATCTCTTCCCTAGAAAAGGCTGAATGACTGGGTGTTGGGGATGTAATAGATCAGAACTACACAATATTCAGCCTGTGGGCTGCAGCCTATAGGCCCCTTGCAGCCCACTCAAGGATTTCAGGTGGCTTGCGAAAAATGTAGATGTACCTGCCCTGAAGTCAGGAGGACCTGAGTTCAAATCCTGCCTCAGACCAAACACTTGACACTTACTAGCTGTGTGACCCTGGGCAAGTCACTTAACCCCAATTGCCTAAAAAAAAAATGTAGATGATGTAACTATGGCTCAGGTTATCCTCAGACCCCAAAGCTATTCTTAGACAGAGCTAACATGGCTCACTGGTCCTTTAATAAGAAGTGATTAAGAGGCCTAATACCCTTGGGCAGGCCTACACAGCATATTGCCCAAGGCTGCTTTGGTGGGTCGCAAGCACCCTGAGGGCCATACTGTAGGAGCCAATTTAGATTAAATGTAGTCGAAGTATTTCTGGAAACCAAGATGTTGGAATGAGCAGTAAATCACCCCAACTCTCCCATATTCACCTCCAAACAACCATAAACTAGCACCCTAAAACAAATCCTGGAACAACAGAGCCAGCAAAAAGACAGGGCGAAACAATCTTTGAACCCAATAAACTTGGAAGATCTCACTCAGGTAAAAGGGGAGTGCAGTCCAGGACAGGAAGCATACCAGCAAGCCAGTCCCAAACCCCACCTCAGCAAACCAGCAGGAGATACTGAGCCTCAGTGTGGTAGAACAGGCAAACAACAATACCAGAACCCTCCACGTGTCCCTGCAGAATCTAGCTCTGAGAACTGCCACATGCTTCAGTGTAGCCCCTGGCAAACAGGCATCCTCTAGTGGCCAGACCTCCAGGAGCTTCAATATAGCTCCAGGCAAACAGGTAGATGCCAACCCCACAGGTGTCTAAGCAAACAGGAAGCCAGGTGCTTCAGGGTATCCCCAGGGAAACACAGACACACCCCACCAGGCCTCAGTACATACCAGACACCACCACTAAGATCCCAGCTCAGCACCAAGTAAGCTGCCAGACAACTGTGGCCTCCAGTAGCTCTAGCCCCTCCCCTCACCTCAACCCCTCAGCACATCACCAGACACAAGAGTACCCCATGGGCCTCAAGGCAACATCAGTGTAGCACCAGGTAAATAACCAGGGCTTACAGCCCCTGGCACAGAAAGCCTGAGACACTGCTCCTTCCACCCTGGGAACAGAGCTCAAATTTAAAAGAAAGGATAAAGGCCAAAAAAAGATGAGCAAACAACAACAAAAAAAAAGAATCTGACCATAAAAAGTTATTAAGGTGACAGGGAAGATCAAGACACAAACTCAGAAGAAGATAACAATGTCAAAACACCTGTGAGCAAAACATCAAAAAAAAATGGGAAGTGGTCTCAAGTCCAAAAAGAACTCATGGAAGAGCTCAAAAAGGAGCTTAAAAATCATATGAAAGAGGTAGAAGAAAAATTGGGAAGAGAAATGAGAGTGATGTGAGAGAATTATGAAAAAAGAGTCAACAGCTTGGAAAAAGAAAACAAATGCTTAAAAAGTAGAATTGTCCAAATGGAAAAGGAGATACAAAAACCCACTGAAGAAACAACTCCTTAAAAAGTATAATTGACCAAATAGAAAAGAAAGTACAAAGCTAATCAAGGAAAACAACTCCTTGAAAGTTAGAATTGGTAAGTGAAAGCTAGTATGTCTATGATAATCAAGAATCACTCAAACAAATTCAAAAGAATGAAAAAATAAAAGAAAATGTAAAATGCCTCATGGGAAAAACAACTGACCTGGAAAATAGATATAGGAGAAACAATATCAGAATCATTGGTCTACCTTAAAGACATAATCAAAAGAAAGACCTGGACAGCATCTTTCAATAAATTATGAAAGAAAGTTGCCCTGATATCCTGGAACTAGAGGGCAAAATAAGCATTGAAAGAATCCACCAATCTCGTCAGGAAAGAGATCCCAAAATAAAAACTCCAAAGGGCATTATAGCCAAATTTCAGAACTATCAGGTCAAGGAAAAAATACTGCAAGTGGCGAGGAACAGTTCAAATATCAGAGGGCCACAATCAAGATTACCCAGAACTCAGCAGCTATAACAATAAAAGATAGGAGGTTATGGAACATGATATTCTGGAAGGCAAAAGAGCTAGAACTACAACCAAGAATCATTTACCCAGCAAAATTAAGCATAATACTCCAAGAGAAAAAAGTGGTTATTCAATGAACTAGAAGGATTTCAAGCTTTCATAAGAAGACCAGAATTAAACCGAAAATTTGATCTTTGTTATCAAGACCCAAGAATAGCATAAACAGGTAAAAAGGAAAAAGAAGACATAAAGGATTCAAAAGAGCTAAACTTTTTTACTTCCCTGCATGGGAAGATGATACTTGTAATTCTTAAAAATTGTATCAACAACAGTACAGATAGAACAAATATACATAGGCAGAGTCTATGGGTATAAGCTGAATTGAAGGAATTTGAAGGAAAAAAATAATTAAGAGATGAGAACGAGGAGTACACTGAGTAGAGAAGGAAGAAGTAGAATAGGGTAATTTCACATGAAGAGGCACAGAGGAGGGGAAGATGTGAGGGTGGGTGATGGGCATAATTTGAACCTTACTCTCATCAGTATTGGCTTAAAAAGGGAATAATATACACAATCAGTTGAATTTAAGAATCTGTCTTTCCAGACAGGGAAGTAGGAGGGGAGGAGATAAAGTAGAAGGGGAGGGACTGACAGAAGAGAGGGCAGATTGGGGGAAGTGGTTGGCAGAAGCAAAACACTGGTGAGGTGGGAAGGGGTGAAAGGAGAGAGAGGACAAACAGGAGGAAAAATAGGATGGAGGGAAATACACAGATACTAATCACAACTGTGAATGTGAATGGGATGAACTCTCCTATAAAACAGAAGTGGATGGCAGAGTGGATCAAAAACCAGAATTCTACAATATGTTGTTTATAAGAAACACACTTGAAGCAGAGAGACACACACAGAGTAAAGGTAAGAGGCTGGAGCAGAATGTATTATGCTATATCTGAAGTTAAAAAAAAAAAGCAGTGGTAGCAATCCTGATTTCAGACAAAGTAAAAACAAAAATAGATCTGATTTAAAGAGATAAGGAAGGAAACTACAACTTGCTAAAAAGTACCATAGACAATGAAGCAATATCAATACTAAACACATATACACCAAGTGGTATAGCATCCAGATTCTTAGAGAGGAAGTTAAGGGGGTTATAGGCATCATAAAATATAAAATAGATACATTTTGATTATATTAAAATAAAAAGCTTTTGTACAAACAAAACCAATGCAACCAAGATTAGAAGGAAAACAGAAACATGGGAAACAATCTTTACAACAAGTGTCTCTGATTAAGGCCTCATTTCTCGAATATTTAGAGAACTGAGTAAAATTTATAAGAATACCAGCCATTCCCCAGTTGATAAATGGTCAAAGGATATGAACAGTTTTCAGATGAAGAAATCAAAGATATTTATAGGCATATGAAGAAGGACTCTAAATCACTTTTTATTAGAGAAATGTAAATTAAAACAACTATGAGGTCCTACCTCACACCTGTCAGATTGATTAATATTACAAAAAAGGAAAATGATAACTGTTGGAGAGGATGTGGGAAAATTGGGACACTAATGCATTGTTGGTGGAGTTGTGAACTGATCCAACCATTCTGAAGAGCAATTTGGAACTACGCCCAAAGGGCAACCAAACTCTGCATATCCTTTGATCCAGTAATATCACTACCAGGTCTGTATCCCAAAGAGATCACAAAAAAGGGGACAGGACCCACATGTACAAAAATATTTATTGCAGCTCTTTTTGTGGTGGCAAAATATTGGAAATTGAGGAGATGCCCATCAATTGGGGAATGACTGAATAAGCTGTGGTATTTGAATGTAATGGAATACTATTGTGCAATAAGAAATGATAAACAGGTAAATTTCAGAAAAACTTGGAAAGACTTGTCCAAACTGATACAAAGTAAAATGAGCAGGACCAGGAAAACATTGTGAACAGTAGCAACATTGTGGGATGATCAACTATGCATGACTCAGCTGTTCTCAGCAGCACAATGATCCAAGACAAGTACGAAGGACTCACAAAGAAAAATGCTGTCCATTTCCAGACAAAGAAATGATGGACTCCGATTGCAGATCGAAGCATATTTTTTTTTCATTTGCTTTATTCTTTTTCATGGTTTTTTTTTCCCTTTTGATCTGTTTCTTCTTTCACAACTATAACTAATACGGAGCTGAGTTTTACATGGTAGCGCATGTATAACCTGTATCAAATTGCCTACTGTTTTCAGAAGAGGGGGGGTAGTGAGGGAGGAAGAAAAATTTGAAACTCAAAATCCTGTAAAACTGAATGCTAAAAAATTGTCTTAACCCGTAATTGGGGGAAAAAAAACAAATGCTATCAGATTACATGTAGTCAAGGTCTGGGGTCTCTTGTAACTCTACTACATGATCCAGTATAAATAAAAATTATACTGAACTTTTAGCTGACGTATCCTATATGCCACTTGCACACTTCATATATAAGATGCTGAAAATTCTGTCAAAGATTCTTCAACTGACGTTTTTATTTTTAATTTGTCAGTGTGCATGGAGGGGAAAAGGCAGAGTGTTGGCAAGGGTTGTCAGAATATAAAAAGAAATTTTTTTTTCTAGAAAGATACAAAGTTGTTCTCAAAAGAGTGATACGAGGAGGTATGGAAAAGATTAAAGACCATTTTGCAGAGTTAACTGAAATGCTATAAACCTGAAACAGGACCAAAAACAAAAACAAAAACTGAGGTTCCATACAAGCCTGAGCCAGAAAAACTTCACACACTGATTTGTACTTAGAATACAGAGTTGAAACTTCTGTGGAATTTCACTGCCCAGGCAGTTCATTATGTACTGTTACACTAATGTATAACTATTAGGCTAAAAAATGCCCAGTAAACTAAGATATTAGTGACTGATATGTGCTAAATGTGCTATCTTTAAAAAGGTGTTTGTTTTCCATCACAACTGAACCTCTTAACCCAAAGAAATAAATCTCTTTTGGCAGAAACTTCACACATCATGATCACACATGATTACAGCCAGTGAGAGAAATATTTGGGGCCACAAAGGTCTCCATCAAGCCACACCCCTATAGGCAACTGTTATCTATTTAATCGTGACTTTCAGAGTCAAGGCTATCCATAGAAGCACATTCTTTTTTTTTTTTTTTTTTTTGTTTTTGTAGCTTCACTAGCATTATCTATATATCACAGATTTAACAGAACTGGTTAAAATGTGGTCATACAACAAAGCCTGCCTCTTGACACTAAATCAATGTACTGGGTTTCATGAGTAAGTATGCTGCTACTAACTCACAGTTGGGTATGACTTGAGTTGTCTAAGCAACATGACTGAGATAGAGACAGCCCAGGACCTTGAGTTGAAGAATATTGGGAATAGCCATCCCCCTACTCCACTATCATTAGACTTACTTCAAGCACAGCCCACATCTCTGTCATTGAGGGGAGAAATCATTACGGAGAGAGGACCTATCTGGCTCATTACCTCCAAAAAAAAAAAACTGCTGATCAACTGGCATTAGCCATCAGATGGGCACAGGAACCCTGGGAGTTATGGTACACACACCACCAGTCCCACTTCTAGCCTCACCGATCTCACAGTCATCATCTAGAGAGGAGCAATTTCTATGGAAAAGGAGCCAGACATCCCCACCACTGCCACACCCAGAACAGACTAACCAGCCTAACTAAAGCAGCAAGGCCCCCTGAAGAAGAGAAAGAAGGCAGGACATGCTAGGCAAGTCAAACCACTACCTCCTCCCCTCCCACCACCATGACCACCATCTCCTCCCAGATCCTGATGAAGGTAGCCCAGGAGCCTGAACTCAGGAGCCTTCATCCTGGTAAAGCAATCCCTGTGGAATCTTAGCCTGGCAGATGCTCCTGCAGCTGCTCCTACATCCACAAAACCCAAGACCCAGAAAGTTCTTGTCACCAAAGTCGTTGGCATTGTTATAATGATGGGATGATTTCTGAGATAGCCCTTTCCAATAGTATTCATTGTTAGGAAGTTGTTTCTTATATGAAGCCAAAATGTACAGAAGTATAATGTATATGGGACATCTAAGTGGCGCAGTGGATAGATAGAGTGCCAGTCCTAGAGCCAGGAAGACTCATTTTCCTGAGTTCAAATTTGGCCTCAGACACTTACTAGCTGTGTGACCCTGGGCAAGTCACTTAACCCTGATTGCCTCATATGCACACACATACACACACACACAAATACACACACACATACAAAGAGTATAAAGGGGGCTGGAGACAAAAAGTTAGAGAAAACTAATTCTTTATATCATAATTTGGAGTCTTCTTACCATTCTCATCTTATAATTTTCAACTTAATGTCCTTCCTACAATGTAGTATCCCAAACTGGACACAATACTTTAGATATGGTCTTATCAGGGCAGTGGGATTGTCACATCTCTTACTCAAAATATTACATTTCTGCAAATGCAGCCTAAGGATTATTAAGATTTTAAAATTTTTTACTTAACAATATTGTGTTATACTGAACTTATAATCTACAAAATCCCCCAACTCTTTTCTACTTGAATGATGCATACTTTTCTCTTCCCATTTTGAACACATAAACACACACAAATATACACATGTGTATGTATATGTATATATTGCTTAGGGGCAGGATTATCTATTTGTTGTTAGTAAATTTCAGTTTATTGGTCATAGTTTCAGCTTGTTTAGAATGCTTTGGGAATCCCAGTTCTGCTATCCATTGTATTTTCTAATTCTCCTAGCTTTGTGTCATCCACAAATATGATAAATTTGTGTCCCAGCCCCATGAGTGGACACATATAGCAGCATAAATAAGGTGGACCTAACCAGTATGGGGTTGTTATCACCTTCAACAGTTTATTCTTTGGCAAAGAAACTATAAGGAAAAGATGATTACGCCTAAAGATCACTGCTACTGTAGTAGAGGGGCTGTGTGATATGATAGAAAGAGCACTGAGCCAGAATCATGAGCCCGAGGTTCATATTCCAGGTCCACCATTTCTTCATTCTGAGATCAATTTAACCCTTCTGGACCTCGTTTTCCTCATCTATAAAATAAGGAAGTTGAATTATCTGATCTTTAAAGTCCTTTCCAGTTCTAAGATTCTGTGATAATTTTTCATCTCCAGGTACTGTTTTGTAATATAGTTGGTTGGTAAAATTGCTATTACTGAATCTACTGCAAAGCAGGAAGAATGGGTCTGGGTGTGTGGAAGTGGGTGTGATTCTATGAGGTTTTTTTTTTCCATTTCCTTTTGTTTTCATGAAAAAAAAGATAGTATCTCATAAAACAGGGCTAAGGGGGCAGGTTGGGAAGGTAAGTGGTAGTGATATATTTTTTTTTAAATCACGTGCAGGATTTCACTGTATTAAAATGCTTTAAATTGTTCTTAAATGTTTTCCTCCATACAGACGCAAAGAAAATCAATGGAATATAACTGTCACTAAAAGAAGTGAGCATGGTTGTTTTCACCCAAAATATTTAATGACTAAAGAAGTAGAAGTTGGGAAATCCTTAAGCATAAACTGTACCCATGATTACTACCAGACAGAGGCCTATCAAATATCTTTATTTAAGGTAACAATTATTGAAAAGTTTTGTTAAGGACTAACGGGGGAGACACAGTTCAAGAAAGGCTAGTCTCTTTGTAATGTATTGCTTCTGTTCTGTTCATCTGTAAAGTTCATTAATAGTTATAGGGTTCTCAGTGCAATGATTTTTTGTTCCTTTCTTTCATAGTAAATTCTCAATCTCCATTGAGATTTTTTTTAATTGGAGCAAAAGACTTTAGTTTGAATCTGTCTTAGGAGCTTTATAAAGTTGTGAGGAGGATTGATCTGAATATTAAGATCTGAGACAATTTAAATGTTGAGATGAAATTTGCCACAAGGTTTTGGTTTTGCCTTATGTCCATTAGGGATTCAACTCAAGAAAAGTAGTCTTCTTGCAATGGATTGATATTAGATGCCATTGCTAACTAGAAATTGATCAAAAAATGAAAATAGAATCCTTAAAATAAAGTGAAAGGGAAAATTTGATTTGCTTGATGGAAATCCAACTTGCTATAGATAGGAGCAAGGCACCCCTACATATGAAATTGTAGCAATCCTAGAATCCCAGATCCTTTTCAGGCAGTCAACTTCTGCTACCACTGGTCCATTCTTGCTTTGTAAAGGTAGGTGGGCACTGGGCAGTGGGTTAGTTAGTTGAAGAAATGTGAATAGCATACACCAAATAAGTTTCCAAAACCACATAGTTGGCGTAAACTGGCCTACGTGAAAGAAAGCAGCAAAACGTTTGTAGTGCACACGAGTTCTGTTCCACCACAATCATTCCTCATTGAGGCTCCTACTGGAGAAGGAAGCACTTCTTTCTTTGACTCAGATAGATGAATTTGAGATGAAAGGAATTTTCATGGAGACATATAATTTTGTATCGATGGGTGCAGATACCTCTGATTACAGCATCATCTCCTGAGTATTGCCTGATAGTTTTGGATTTCCTTGTTGTCTTTGGCAGGCCAAGGGAACAAATCCACAAAGAGTAGTCACGCACTACCTTTATCTGTCATCCTTTCCGTGAGAAACAGTGGAATTTCAGCTCAAGTCCATTTTTGGGGTTTGATTTGATGAAAGCCAGTTTGTTTAAGCTAATTTGCTTAATGATCAGCGTGCCTGATACTAGGATTTTTACAGCATTTTAATTGTTTTTTTCCACCTGAGAGATTTTTTTTAAAATTACTTTTACAGTTTTATATCCTGCTAAGAAAGTATTTTTGTATCACATTGTTATGTTTTTTTTTCATTTCTAATTTTGGTTGCTTTTGAAAATTTTAGGCATTTTTAACTAATTTATTTAAGAACATTTAATCTGAATTGCAATGAAAAACTAAAAACACTTATCAAAATAAACATTCAAGGGGTGGCTAGGTGGCGCAGTGGATAGAGCACCAGCCCTGAAGTCAGGAGGACCTGAGTTCAAATCCGGCCTCAGACCAAACACTTGACACGTACTAGCTGTGTGACCTTGGGCAAGTCACTTAACCCTGATTGCCTCACCAAAAAAACAAACAAACAAAATAAGCATTCAATATAGAGTAGTGATGATTTAATCCCTTTTAAATATGTTGGCCCCGTTTTTTTTTTTTTCCTACTGTTTCATCTAGCTTTGAGGCATTATGGGTTAGTGGAAAGAGCAATATGTCTTACTTTGTATGTTCATTAGGCCACTTAGTAGCTGTGAGACTGAGAGCAGGTGGCTGTCTTTGAACCTCAGTTTCCTTATCAGGTCAATAAGGAAGAGATTACTTGTACTAACTACCTTACATGTATGTAGTCCAGAAATTTTATAAATCATAAATGCTCCATCAATTCATAAGCTATCATTATTCATAGGCCTATTAGGACATATCCACTGGTCATTCTTGCTAATAAAACATCATCTACTGGAGAGTAAGCTCCACTGCATTTTATTTATTTATTTTTTTGGTGAGGCGATCTGGGTTAAGTGACTTGCCTAGAGTCACACAGCTAGTAAGCACCATGTGTCTGAGGCTGGATTTGAACTCAGGTCCTCCTGACTCCAGGTCAGTGCTCTATCCACTGTACTACCTAGCTGCCTCTGCATCTTATTTTTTATGATGTTACAAACATAGTGTGATACTGTAT
>NW_020954559.1:24287855-24297855 GCF_900497805.2 Vombatus ursinus | reverse complement strand
CTAAAAGACTGAGAGTTTTTGAATAACAAGCTTGTTTTATATTTGTTTGATGGTAGTCAGAGGACCCATAGTGGACCATAGAGGAAGCAAACTTTATTTTAAGCTCTTAACTACATGGAAGAAGCAAAAGCAAAAAGCAAAAGAGTAAAGGAACATTTTTATGAATTGATACTTACCTTGTGCTGAAAATGTTCTTACTCACTGATCCTTTTGTGAATTTGAGTAAGTTAGAGCCTTAGATATAATTTACATTTAGTACTTTGAAACCTTTAATTAAATTAATTCAATTTAATAATAAATTTAATTAATTAATTAAATTAATGAAATCTTTCAGTATTGTTCGTATTTATTATTTTGTATAGCACAATGCTACTCCATTTCATTTATATATTAGCAATTGTTTAGCTATTCGCCAATTAATGAGTAATCTATCATATTTCCAGCTACTTGATAGCACAAAAAAATGGTTATGAATATTTTGATATGTGAATGAGATCCTTCTTTCTGTCTTTGATCTCTTTGAGAGATATGCCTGACAGCTGCATCTCTGGGTTGAAGAGTGTATACATTTTAGTTACTTTTTCTCCCATTTAACTCCAAATTGTTTTCCGGAATGGTTGGATCTACTTAAAGGTCCACCAACAGCATATTAGCATGCCTATCATCTTATAGCTTGTCACACTGACTAAACTGTGTCATCTTTGCCAATTTGCTGAGTGTGAGGTTAAACCTCAGAATTGTTTCAATTTGCATTTCTCTTATTATGAGTGATTGGGAAAACTCTTTTGTATTGTTGTTAATAGCTGCAATTCTTTTGAGAATTGTTGTATCTGTTGCCCAATTGTCTTTTGCGGGATGGCTCTTGATCTCATACATTTATATTCACATAGTATTTCATATGATATATACATAATATATGTGTATATACTTATTGTGCATGTGAATTCCCTTTATAATGCACGTCAGACTCTTATCAAAGATACTTGATCCAAATATTATTTCTTGCCCTCTTGACAATTTCCCTTTTTCATCCTCACTGCAGTGATTTTGTCCCTGCAAAAGATTTTTAATTTCATGTAGTTGAAATAGTCTTTTTATCTTTTGTGACCACTCCTATGTATGGTTTGTCTAAGAATTCTCTTTTTATGAAAGGTTTTGAATAGTTTTATCCTTCATATTTAGCTAAACTATCTATTGGAGATTAGCTGTGATATATAGCATAAGATGTCAGATTAATTTTTTTTCCTTTGGCAAAACTGCTTTCTAATTTTTCCAGTTTTTTTATAGTTTTTTTCTTGTTCAGTAAAGAAATCTTTTAAAAACAGTTTATGTTTTTGCATTTATTGAGCACTAGGCTATTGAGTTTGTTTCTGATTCTTGTTCATATTGTTCATATGGCTTTACCACTGAACTAATTTTCTATTTTTTAACTTGTGCTAAATGGATTAGATGATTGTTGTTAGATAGGTTATTTTATGACACAGTTTGAAGTCTAGGAGTGCTATTTCTACTTCATTTCTACTTTTATACAGCATTTCCCTTGAGATTCTAGACTAGACCCTTTCTTCATTCAAATAAATTTTGTTATTTTGTCTAGTTCTATGAAGTGACTCCTTTATGGCTTGATTACTAAAACATTAATCTATAAATTAATTTAGGTAGCATCATCATTTTTATTGTATGTGTAGGCATGTGTAACAAATATTCTGCCAGTTATTTAAGTCTTTTTAAAAAATTTCTGTAAAGGGAATTTTATAGTTTTTTTTTAATGCCTTGAGTATGTCTTGGTTATTTAACTCCTATATAACTTGTGCATTTTCTAGTTTTTATGGGATGTTATGAAAATTTGCTAAATTAAAACATGTCATAAATATGGTAAACCTATGAACTTCTAGTGTGTTGAATTTAGTTCATATACCTTAATGTATGCATCAGAAAAGCACTGTACAGAAATAATGTATTTTTTCTCTCTTAAAAAAACAGATAACACGGATATAATGCCAACACTATATGGGAACAACGTTAATTATGTCCAAGCTGAATTAGGTATATTTATAATACATATATATCCTGTATTTATATTAAAGTGGTAAGATTATATGAAGTGATGAGTTTATATCCTATATTTATATGAAAGTGGTAAGTTTATATGAAGGCAGGGAAAAGAATAGAGTTGGGTTTCAACTTTGAAATTGTTGCTGTTCAGTTGTTTCGGTCACGTCCAACTCTTTGTGACCCAATTAGGGGTTTTCTTGGCAAAGATACTGAAGTGGTTTGCCGTTTCCTTCTCTTGCTCATTTTTCAGATGAAGAAATTGGGGCAAATGAGGTTTCAAAGAATAATTAGCTAACCTTTGGCCAAATGAATTAGAATAGGTCAACTACACGGTAATGAAATGGTCAAATACCTAGGTCAGTGGTCTGTCATTGTGCTGGTGATGCTATCCTAGGGGAAGTTAAAAGTTCTCATCTTCATAGAATCTGAGAGTTGGAAGGGACCTCAGCTATTACCTAATCCAACTTGCATCAAAAAGGAAACTCCATGCTAATATATCTGAAAGTGGTCATCTAGCCTCTGCTTGAAGACTTCTAGTGATAGGGAAATCATTATCTCTTCAAGTACTCTATTCTAGTTTTGGACAGCATTAATTATTAGGGAATTTTTCCTGATATCAAATCTAAATTTACCTTTCCATAATTTCTACCCATTGTCCCTAGTTCTCCCTCTGGGGTGAAATATAATGAGCTTAATGCCTCTTCTACAGTACATTCCTATGGATATTTTGAAGACAGCCCTTATGTTCCACCTCTTGTCTCATGTCTTCTCCTTTTTAAGTTAAATATTGCCAATTCCTTCAATCACAGCCCTTCACAATCTTGGTTACACTTCTCCAGGTGCACTATAGCTCACCAATGTACTTCAACTATGGTATGTAGAATTGAACATAATATTCTAGTGTTTTAAGAGACTACCTTCATGGTGCCATTACAATTACAATTACATTTGGTTGTAAAGTTAGGAAAAACACTATGAAAATAATTATTCCATTTGGTCTTGCTACTTGAACATGGAAAATTGGTTAATCTCTGGATTCTGAATCAGACAAAAATGCATTAGTATGAGGAAGTGTTTAGAGTGCTAGACTTAGAGTTTGGAAGACCTGGCTTTAAATTTTCTGACACTACTTATATAACCATGGGCAAGGCACTTAACTGGTTTGATCCTCAGTTATTTTATCTGTGAAATAATATTAATAACAACCTCATAGATTGGTGGTGAGGCTAAAATAATATAGAACACTTTGTGAACTTTAAAATGTTATATAAATGTCAGTTGTGTGACCTGAGCAAGTTATTTAGGTGCTTAGGATCTCTATTTCCTAATCCAATAGACTGGATTATCTGAAAGGTCTGGTCTAGCTCTCAAATTCTTGGAACTGATTTTACTCTCTCTGAACAACTTTCCCAATCAATGCAGCTTGACACCTTTTCTGTAATTTATAGTCTTAAGAGAATTGTATGGGGACACTGACTGGTTAAGTGACTTGATGCTCAGGCTCACTCAGCCAGTTTGTATCAGAGCTGGGACTTGAACTCAGGCCCTTTAAAGTCTGAGGCCAGTTCTTTACCCATTATCTTTTATTTAATGAGTTGTGTTAGTTGACCTTTGAGATCTCTTCTCACTCTGATATTCTATGATTCTATAGCCTAGAATTAGAATTAAAATAGTCTATTTTACATCCTATCCTGGAAACCTAAACCACGCTTGATAGCATTATTACCATGGGATAATGTATTCTATGTTCTAAGCCATCAATTTAAAAATAAAATTTTGGATCATGCTCTATTTGTAAAGTTGGAGACAACTTAAAAATAGCCACCTAATTTGTCTCTTTCCTGAATTTAGATTTTTGTAAATCAGGTTTCTCAAAACAAGACTTGAATATTTACATTTTTAAGTGTCTAGTTCTGTATGCTTCATATATATTGGTGATGATGGTAATTTGGGCAGTATGAATCTCAATGTTGTTGGGGGGAAAACTGTAGCTTTGGGGTTCTACTAAACAGGAAATCTTTCCTTAAGGTTGTGTATCTTTTTCTAGGGAAAGAGAAAACACTCAACTGTACTGCTTTATTGAGGGATCCTACTGGTATAATTTACTGGAATGAAGAGCATGATAATGATACTAATATATATAAAGAGAAGCTAATATCCAGGTGGTATACGAGTGTACTTTATAATATGTCAAATTAATTTTTCATGTGATATTATGACTTGTGGCATGCCATTTTATTCACCAAATCAGATTAAGTACTTGACTAGTCTAATGGATTGTGCAAGAAATTACTACAGACCTTCAGACCAGAAAAAGTAGGTGGAAGACTGACCACATAAACTAGACCATACACAGAGCTGTGTTCATGAGGCAAAAATTGAAATGGTGAATAAAGTTTCTCAGTCACCCACTCATCTAGGATCATTTTGATCTGTTTATAGATTATGGTCTAAAAACAGTTATGGACATTTCAGAGCTGAAAGGGGCTTTACAGTTCTAACTCACTTCTTTTTAATTCCCTTTGGTCAGCACGAAAAACACTTAAAAGCTTGGCTTTTCCAGCAGATATCTGGGTAGCTATACAGTAGTCCACAGATTTGGGAACTTCAGGGGAATATTTTCGTAGTTCTGAACATAGAGGAATCTATTAGGGACTCTATTCTTTATTTAACATGGTACCATGGAAGAGCCCTGGGTAGCTGCATCTGCCTAAGCCAAATATAAATGTATTCTTCCTATGCTAGTCAAAGCAAACCTACTCCTGTTAAATGTTCAATGGTCTACGAGGGCCTCAGAAACAAAAGACTAAGATTACTTCAACCTCTCCCACTTCATCTTGTGTAACAATGGTCAAATAACTTACCCTGTTGAGCATCAATTTTCTTGTTTGGAGAATGAAGATAATAACATTTATGCTACCTTGCCTTCTAACTCCCAATTCCACATGGTATCTCATTAGTTGAACTGACAGAAATGATGTGTAGGAGGACGTGGAGTCAATACACCTTGGTTCAACACCCACCTCTGACTACTTACTATCTATGTGACCTTAGACAAATAATTTAAACTTTTTAGACCTCAGTTTCTTGTTTGTAAAATGAGAGAATTTGGTCAGATAGACTCTGATGGCCCCTCCAGCTCACGATTTCTGATCCTATGATTTTTGATGATGAAAATTAAAATCATGGTAGCATTTACTTTGGCATTTTTATTTTAGCATACTACAGACATTGACATCCACCTACTAGAGGTTTTCATCAGATTCTCTGAAGGAGAGAGATTCCTAAAAGTACTAAGAACACCCAAATCAAGCTATAAATCCCCAGGTTTTACCCAGGTCTTCTAGATGAATATTATTCCTTTTTCTAGTGAATATGATGGAGACAAATTGATATAATAAAATGAACATTGGGCTGAGAATCAAGAAATAGATGAGTTATTTGTTTCACATTCACTATCTGAGTGATTGAGGACTTCAATTACCCTGGCTTTAAAATAGGGGGTTAGACTAAACGGGGAAGGGGAAAAGAAGGGAATGAACATTTATATAATCCTTCATATGTACCATGCACTATGCTAAACACTTTTTACAAATATAATTTCATTGATCCTCACACCAACCCTGGGAGGTAAGTGCTGTTATTATCCCAGTTTTACAGCTGGAGAGAAAGAAATAAACAAAAGGTAAGTAACTTGCCCAGGGTCACACAGCTAGGAAGTGTCTGAGGCTGCATTAGAACACAGGTGTTTCTAACTGTAGGCACAGAGTTTCATCACTGTGCCAGATGATCTCTAGGGTCTCTTTCAGCTCTGAAATTTCAGTCTGTAATTGTATTGCTATATTTTTGATTGTATCTATAAACAGGTCAGGCTCTCACATTGAATGGGTGGGTAAGGGACTCTTCTTAATCAATTAAATTACCATTTCACTTTTTTCATAGACATAGTCCCTTGTATATCCAGTTTCTGAGTTGTCAGTGCATATAGCTGTTATTTTCTAGGAGCTTTATCTAGTGGAGCCAAATCTTTATAGTGATTGACCATAGGTGTAGCCTTTAATTTCTATTTAGCACATTCAGTTAACAGCATCATAGATCTTGAGATGGAGGAGTTCTCAGAGGACATTTGTCTAACTCCCTCATCTTAGAGATAAAGAAACCTAGGCTCTGAGTTTGGTCTTTTCAAACATCTATTATGGAAAAATTTAACTTAATATCATGTGACTTGAACATGTAAATTCAGAGGACTCAAAACCTGTTTTTTTTTTGTCTAGGTACCAACAGATTTCCCCACCAAACACCTACTTTCCTAGTTCATGGGAAATCTGACTTCTTTCTCTCACTAAAAGTTTTGTGTGGATTTCCTAATTGATGTTCTTATTTCGCTATTAGTGACAGCATATTGTGCAACTAGTAAATTCATTTACTGTATTTCATATTGCCAAAGCCTGTATTTGCCAACTCCCCTGTTGCAAAGAAAATGATGTATCAACAAATGTTCTCCCTCAACTCATATCTTTTAACATAGAATGAGGTCACAATCCATTCCCTGAAAATTATTTCCCATACAATTAGACAACACCTATTTCCTGGATCTAGTCAGTAACATGCAAATGTTACTTCAGTGATGAAAAACACATTTCTAAAAAGAATTCAAACTCAAGATTTAAATATATTGATTTTTTTTCTTTAATTTGCAGCCCAATTATGGCAGTCTAATCTATATTTTGATAAAGGAATATGGAGCGTAATACAAATTGCTATGCTACTATGTAAGAATGGAAATAAAATGGGTTCTTAAGCTTTTCAAATTAAAAGGGAAAAAATCTATTCAATGGTTCAATTGTCATCTCTACTCAGTTGAGTAATAAGCATTTACACAGCACTTACAGCATTTAGGGTTAGCAAAGCATTTTACATATGTTATCTCATTTGGCCTCACAGCAACCTTATGAGGTAGGTGCCATTGTTATCTCCATTTTATAAAGGAGAAGACTGAGGCTAGATGAGGTTAAATGACTTGTCCAGGTCCCACAGTTCTTTCGTAAAAGAGGTAGAACTGGAACTCAGATCTTCACCACCACCACCACCACCAACAACCACATCAACCCCCAAGTCTAGCATTCTATCCCTTGCGCCATCTGGCTAACAATTTCTGGAACTACTCTGGAAATAGCCGGTGAAGATCAATGATAATATTGCTTGTCAGAGGCCACAGGAGGTGTTGGTAACAAAGAGTTATTGTCAGTGGCCACTGTTCTTCCTGCCCAGTCAGCAGAGGGTTCAAGGTGGAACATAAAGAAAGCCACAAGTTGCTGAAAGGACCCATACAAAAGAGACGTTCATTACCCCAAATCATTACAAGGTTATTTTAACATGTGACTTTAACACCAGCCACCTAACCACGGCTGGTAGCATAGTGGATAGAGTGCTGGGCCTGAGTTCAAATCCAGCCCCAGACAACATACTAGCTGTGTGACTTTGGGCAAGTCATTTAACCTCTGGCTATTTCCATTTCCTCATTCAGTAAAATGGGAATAATAATAACGCCTACCTTTCAGCATCGTTGCAAGGATCAAATAAGATAATATTTGTAAAAGAGCTTAGTACAGTGCCTGGCACTTAATAGGTGCTACATAAATGCTTATTCCCTTCTGTCTTTCCCCTAACATGAAAGTGATTTTTATTGTTGTTTTGTTTTTTAAATGGGGCAAGGGGGTTAAATGACTTGCCCAGGGTCACACAGCTAGTGAGTGTTATCTGTCTGAGGTCAGATTTGAACTCAGGTCCTTCTGACTCCAAGTCCAGAACTCTATCCACTGTGCCACCTAGCTGCCCCCATGAAAGTGATTTTTTAAATAAGTTCACACACTGGAGGACAAATCCCATTGCTAATAACTCCAAAAGACGGTGTTATTTTTGTTGTTGTTCAGTTGTTTTCAGTTGTGTCCAACTCTTTGTGACAAAGATACTAGAATGGCTTTCCATTTCCTTCTCCAGCTCCTTTTACAGATGAGGAAAATGAGGGAAACAAGATTAAGTGACTTGCCCAGGGTCACATAGCTAGTAAGTGTTTTGAGCCAGATTTGAACTCAGGAAATTGAGTCTTCCATACTCCTGGCCTGGCATGCTATCCACTGAGCCACCTATCTGCCCAAGAGACAGGACATTTTCTTTTTGATGAAATTGACATATTGTTGCTCTAAATAATGGAGGCACAATGTTACACTAACCTGAGGCTCCAGGATAGAGAACCTGCCTTGGGAAATCAGAAGGCCTAAATTTAAGTCTTCCTTCTGATTCACATTGGTTTCATGATCCTGGGCAATACATGAGGTAAATCTCTAAGACTTTGGGCTGCAGAGGAAGTACCTATTTAGCATCCTTTGTACAGGGAATTTCCTTATTGGGAGTTCCTGATACCAATAAAATCATAGGTCAAAGCAAAAAAGAAAATAATAAGATTATCAGCTGGAATTTGGAAATTTTTGTTATACATGCTTTCATTGTATGCATATATGTTGCATAAGGTTTGGCCTGTTTTCTCTCATTAAGTCTTATAATTACTTCTCTGCATCATGAAAAATTCATTGGCAGCGTCTCCATATGTGGAATGATGGTATAATTCCTCTCCTAGTTAGTCCCAGACTTAGAAGTGCCCAAGTTACGAATGTAGCATATATGAAGGAAAGGCTCTTGATTTAAGATTTCCTGAAACAATTCCAAATTCAAGAAAAAAAAAGATGCATGCTTTTAAAAAGTCCTTGCAAGTCCATGTTGGTCAGATCTAAGTAGTTTCAAATTCTGTCCCTACCTGCAGTAGACCTTATTTTGGGAGAGAGGGGAACAATTAATTTTTTTTTTACATTTGATCTTTTTATATTTTCACTCTATTACCATTATCTCCCAAGGATTTTAGTCCTGAATCACTTTTTTAATATTGATCCCAAGCAATCTCTGATATCCCTTGATA
This sequence comes from Vombatus ursinus, assembly GCF_900497805.2. Lineage (NCBI taxonomy): Eukaryota > Metazoa > Chordata > Mammalia > Diprotodontia > Vombatidae > Vombatus > Vombatus ursinus. The sequence goes on along the minus strand of NW_020954559.1, from coordinate 24,288,827 downwards.
GATCATTAGAGAGACTATTATTCTCTCTCACCATGTCTCCTTTTAAAATATCTATTACTGGGAGGAAATTACACAAGTGAATATAGTCAGTGCAGTTGAAGAATTGCCCATATATATAGATTATTTTATTCAAGTAATATTTTGGTAATGTTAAGCAAACACTATTACTAAATTTGAACTTCTTTTACAGTGGTTCAAATGGCAAGTTATATGTTTCCAGTCTACTGAAGATTAAAATTGTCAAAGAAGAGAATTTGAATGTTTGGTATAATTGTACCTTGGCATCTGCTGGAGTCTTGGAGACTATAGGATTCTTCTTGAAGAAGAAAGGTTTGTTAGCAAATTTTACTTCAGGAATTTGATAGTATCTTAGCTCTGGAAGGGTGTTTGTAAATCATAGTCTCAACCACTACATTTTACCAATAGGGAAACTAAGAACAGAAAAGATAGTTATTTGCCACACAGCTAGTTAATACCACAACTGATACTAGAATCCAGACCTCTTTGCTTTCCATTATAACAAGCAGGTAATTCTTTATATCAGATGAAGAAATAGAAAGAAAAATGCTTTTCATTTCATTCTGTTTTCTATTTCTGATACAGAAACTAGCGACCAGAGCTAAGAATTGAGAGTCTAATGTAGGCTTTGGAGGTGATTGAAATCAGTTTGTGTGAAATTGAGGGGCATCTTCTTCTGTCTTTCTTCCTCAGCTCCTCTTTACCTTTAGATGAATAAAGTAAGATTTAGGGCCAAATGGTGGGGCATGAAAATTTAAAATTAGTAATAATTTCTGACTCCCAAGTCTCTTTTCATTGACACAGGTTTAGAGTCCTTGAACTTATCTCTTCCTTCCTTCCTTCCTTCCTTCCTTCCTTCCTTCCTTCCTTCCTTCTTTCCTTCCTTCCTTCTTTCTTTCCTTCCTTCCTTCCTTCTTTCTTTCTTTCCTTCCTTCCAATATTTATTGAGTGCCC